>NC_056731.1:1449068788-1449303788 GCF_019279795.1 Protopterus annectens | reverse complement strand
TTCAAAGTACTCTTTCCATCTACTCAACACACTCTCCTCACTTGCGAGTACATTTCCCTCACTGTCCTTTATCATCCTTACCTGCTGCACATCTTTCCCAGCTCTGTCCCTCTGTCTAGCCAATTGATACAGGTCCTTTTCTCCCTCTTTAGTGTCCAATCCCTCATACAACTCTCTATATGCCTTATCCTTAGCCTTCGCCACCTCTCTTTTTGCCATGCGCCTCATCTCCTTATACTCATGTCTACTTTCTTCATCTCTTTGACAATCCCACTTCTTCTTCACCAACCTCTTCCTCTGTATACTCTTCTGTACTTCCTCATTCCACTACCATGTCTCCTTGTCCTCCTTCCTCTGTCCAGATGTCACACCAAGCACCCCCTAGCAGTCTCGCTTACTAGCTCTGCTGTAGTTACCCAGCTATTCGGTAACTCTTCATTGCCTCCCAGTGCCTGTCTTAACTCTTCCCTGAACTCCACCTCACAATAACCCTTTTTTAACTTGCACCATTTAATCCTTGGCACTGCTTTCACACTCCTCCTCCGCTTCTTGATCACCAACATCATCCTGCAGACCACCATTCTATGCTGTTTAACTACACTTTCCCCAGTCACCACTTTACAGTCTCCAATCTCCTTCAGACTGGCCCTCCTACATAGGATATAATCCACCTGTGTGCATCTTCCTCCACTCTTGTACGTCACCCTATGCTCTTCCCTCTTCTTAAAATACGTATTCACCACAGCCATGTCCATCCTTTTCGCAAAATCCACAATCATCTGACCTTCTGCATTCCTTTCCTTAACACCATACCTACCCATCACTTCCTCATCCCCTCTGTTCACTTCACCAACATGCCCATTGAAGTCCGCTCCAATCACTAGTCTCTCACCCTTGGGTACACTCACCACGACTTCATCCAACTCACTCCAAAATTATTCTTTCTCATTCATCGCACACCCAACTTGTGGAGCATATGCACTAACAACATTCATCATTACACCATCAATTTCATAAACATCACTCTATCAGACACTCTCTTCACCTCCAAAACACTCTTGGCATACTGTTTCATTAGGATAACCCCTACCCCATTTCTTCTGCCATCCACACCATGATAGAACAATTTGAACTAACCTCCTATACACCTGGCTTTACTTCCCTTCCATCTGGTCTCTTGCACACACAATATATCAACCTTCCTTCTCTCCATCATATCAGCTAGCTCTCTCCCTGTACCAATCATACTGCCAACATTCAAAGTTCCTACCCTCACTACTACACTCCTAACCTTCCTCCTCTCTTTCTGCTTTTGGGCATGCCTTCCCTCTCTTCTTCTCCTTCGGCCAACAGTAGCCCAATTTCCACCAGCACCCTGTTGGCTAACAGTACTGGTGACAGTCGTTGTTAACCCGGGCCTCGACCGACCTGGTATGTAATTATGAAAACTTCTCCCCATCAATAATTTTTGGCAGAGGTTTTACGCCGGATGCCCTTCCTGATGCAACCCTCCCCATTTATCCGGGCCTGGGACTGGCACAAAGAAATGCACTGGCTTGTGCATCACCAGTGGCTGGGTTTTATATATATATATATATATATATATATATATATATATATATATATATATATATATATATATAAAGCTACAACAATAAATATGGATGTTTCAAAAAAAGTATGAACAGCTTTACAGTATCATTACTTTGACAAAGTTCTGTTAACTGTAGAAATAAAAGCTAAGTAATACACTTACTACCTCACTCTTCTCCCGTCTAATGCCCTCTCCTTTCATGGTGATATACGAATGCCGTTTTGGTGAAATTAATCTTGAAAAACTCTAAAAGTGTTGTACATCCTCCTAAACTGCCACATCTTGGTGCAACTTGAGGTTCCCAGATAAGAGAAATCTCAAGGTAAAGACCTCAGTGCCATCTTTTTTCCTCCACTGGACTCTTGAATCACCTACGGGACCCTGTCTCCATGTATAATTAATGCATGTGCCTGCAAACCTAATCATTTTAGTTTTCACCTTACATCTTCCAAACTGTTCCTGGAATAGAGATGCCCTCGTACATCACCCCAAACCACTCTTACTCTAATTTTTACTCCCATCTCTGCCAAGCCTATTATCCCATTCTCCCTTCTTTTCCTGCTATACCTGGCCTAGACTGTGTTAATTACCTCCTCTCTCTTCCACCTCTGGTATTTTTCTAGGGCTTCCTCCCTCAGTCCTCTAGCAAACTCTCCCACATGTTTTGCTATCTTTCCTATTCCTGGCACACTCACTAGCTACTCTCATCTGTACCTCTACTTAACTCTTCTCTGTCCCTGCCACCCTCATAGAAAACTTAACCCTTCTTTTCCACCTCTTCACCTGCTCTAATTTGCCTCACTTGCTTACTTTAGCTACAGTTCCTCATCCTTGGTTTCTCTTCCATTAACCAGCTTTCCTCCGTAGTTTTTTCTTACCTTGCTGACTGTTTCTTTTTTGCTTCTTCTTTGGCAACACACTAATAAATCAAGACAAAATAAATTACTACTCAGAAATACAATCAAAGCACCACAATAACCCGCAGAAATTCTGGACAGCTATAAACAATATACTTCTACCAGGCAAATTCAGTACACCCCCTCCTACTACTAATAATAATTCAGACAATACTGCTACTCAATTTAATAAATACTTTACTGAAACTATATTAGCACTGTCAAACAATCAAAGCCCCTCACCCATCACTACCTCTGCCTCTTCCAATATTAAATCCACCTTCTCCCTGCAACCTGTACCTACAGAAACAATAAAAAAACTGCTTAAAATGCTAAAACCAACAACATTAGCTGCAGATAACTTACTGCCAATTTCCTAAAACTAACCGTAGATGGAATAGCCTATCCTGTATCAATTCTTATCAAAAGATCCATAGCAGAACAATAAGTCCCTCCCATCTGGAAAATCTCTCACGTTATGCCTCTACATAAAGGTGGCTCTTCAACAGATCTCTCTAACTACCGCCCAATCGCAATTTTATCACCACTGTCTAAAATACTAGATAGGGTCATTCACATGCAAATTACTGATTACCTGCATGCTAACAAACTTCTAACCAACACTCAGCACAGCTTTTGAGCATTTCATAGTACATCAACTGCCCTAATGGCATTTACCAATACTGTCATCTATCACAGGAACAACAGTAATTATGTATCCTCTATATTCATTGACCTATTAAAAGTCTTTGATATGGTTTCCCATAGTCAGCTTCTAAATGTTCTTTCCGAACTAAACCTTTGTCATTCTATTCTTGACTGGTTCCAGGATTACCTTACTGGATGATAGTAAGCAGTCTCTTGGGAACAGACTTTATCACCCCTACTAACAGTGACTCTAGGTGCCCCCCAAGGCTCAATTGTAGGCCGAATACTATTTTCAGTATTTACAAATAACCACCACACCTCAACCTCACAAGCCTCTCTCATCCAATATGCAGATGATTCAACAGTGATATGTGCTGCTTCCACAATTCAAGAACTTCACCATTCAATACAACAATTCTTTCTAGCCGTTGAGACCTGGCTTATAAACTCTCAACTAATTTTAACCCCCCCCACAAAAAAAAAAACAAACTTATGATTTTTACCCCTCTAAATCAGCCTTACCCACTAAAGCTTTCAACATTGTATCACTAAACACCATTTCCCCATCACCACACATCAAACCTTTAGGAGTTGAAATTGATTACAACTTAAAATTTGACATTGGCATTTCCCAAACAGTAAAAAAGTACACAAAAAACTCAGAACGTTGTACAGGAACAAACACTACTTCACTAAAAATGCTAAATGACTTTAACAATTGGCTTAGTTTCTGGTGTCATTCTAAGGGGATCCACTACCTGACAACCTGAGAGGACATGATTGACAGACGATGATGCTTTGCCAGAGATGGCCTTCATCTGTCTCTCCTGGGCATCAGTCTTCTGGCAAAGTCTCTTGCCTCCCCCATAGTGCTTTTTTAGGCAAAGTTATGAGCACAAAATTACCAAAATGAAAAATTCTTCTAAATGAAATTTAAAGGTCGCATTGTTAAATGCTAGGAGGTTTTAGCATGAAACTGCACTCATTGCAAGCATTCCTTGCCCTAGAGGATGCTGACATTTGTGCAGTCACTGGAACCTGGTTCAAAGCTGTGGAGAGCACCCCAGTCTTACCAGGTTACCCATCCTAACATACTTTCAGATCCCAAACGGTGGGCTACAAAGCCAAAGGAGTTGGCGTTTCAATATTTATGAAAGACATGCACAACTCCAGGCTGGTCAAACAGTATGACACACAGGAGACACTCCAATTGCAGTTAACTGTTGACAAAACACCTATTTAAATCATAGCTAGCTACAGACCTCCAACCATGACTGAGGACACCAACTCCATCTATCTGGACTTACTTGAATCCATCAAGATTCAACCATCTACTCTAATCCTGGGTGACTTTAACTTCCCGACCATAGAGTGGAAGACCTATTCTAGTCCAAACATGAATGCACAGAGATTCCTTGACTTTGTCAATGCCAATGTATTGGATCAGCTGGTCAACACCCCTATGAGAGTTGAAAATATCCTCAACCTGGTCCTAACTAATGTGACTAGCCACTGTAGCACACCTACAGAGCTATCCTCCTTGGTAAGATCCAACCATAAAGCGATCACTTTCAAAGTCACCATCTCCCCTGACCCCACCCCGATCCCTTGTCAGGGTCAAACAAAAAAAAAAAAACTTTTTCTAAAGCTGGCTACAATCTCCTGAGAGCAGGTATAAGCAGCTTCACAGCCACTGTCCCTTCAGCTGGAACTAGCACTAATGTCCAAGCCTACACCAAAAAACTATATGAGTGCCTAATAGCTGTATGGACTCAGCAATTCCTGACAGGACCAAATCATCTTCTTCAACGAAGACTAAACCTGTCTGGCAGACAGCAGCAATAAACAAATTGCATAATAAAAGGAAAATATTGCTGTCCAGGACCAAGAAGGAGCAGGTCCCAAGTTGGAAATAATCTCTCCTTTGTCTGATCAAGCAAATAAGGTCATTGGTGAAATCCTCTAAGGCTAACTTCTTGTCCAAATTGGCTGCATCCACTAAGGACAACCACAAGACCTTCTTCACATACATCCATAATCTCAAAGGTGACATCCAAATCTGCTCTGAAATGGTGGTCAATAACACCACATACACAAATGCCGTAGATATAGCCAACCTGCTGGCAGACAGATTCATTGAAAACTTCCCCCCCTGTCCCCCATCAATAAACCAGAACATCCCCAAAACCTTCCCCCTCTTCTCATCATTAGGGAGCAGGTCTTTAATGCCCTCTCAAAGGCAAAAAATAGAGTCTCCATGGGACCTGACAACATCCCTGGCTGTATCCTACATGAACTCAGGCATAAGGTCTCAGATCCATTAGGCACCCTATTCAAACAAATCCTGAGCACCGGCTTCATCCCAGCTCAATGGAGGACAGACACTTTCATCCCTCTGCACAAAGGTGGAGGGTCCACTGACCCAGGCACTTTATAGGCACATCAGCCTAACTAGCCTAATCTGCAAGGCCATGGAATGCATTATCATGGACCTTAGAAACAAGGACATTGGCAACCTCCAAATGCTTGACCCCACACAGTTTGGTTTTGTCAAAGGGAGATCATGCCTGTTAAACTTGGTCGACTTCTTTGAAACAGTCACCAAAGCCATGGATGAGGGGAAGATGGTGCACACCACCTACCTTGACCTAGCCAAAGCCTTTGACACTATTCTCCACTCGGGCATAATAGATAAACTCTCCCAGCTAGGCATCAGCCCATATGTTACCAGATAGGTAGCTAACTGGCTCACTGATAGAACCCACTCAGTCAAAATAGGGGATGCCACCGCAGTGTTCCCCAAGGATCGGTCTTGGGGCATTGACTGTTTGGGATATACTTTTCTGAGGTGCATGCTAAAACCAGTGGTCTGTGGTTTACCAGGTTTTCAGATGACTGTAAGCTAGGTGCTGTCTTAAATTCCCCTTGTGATGTGAATGTCCTCCAAGAGGGCTTTGCCCAAACTAATGACTGGTGCCAGAAGGATGACCTCAAACTGAATGCCAAGAAATGCATCATTATCTCCTTTGGGGAAAATGGCAGCCCCACTAATTATTGCATTAATAATAACATACTAAGCATGCAATCAGTAGTGAGGGACTTGGGCACCCAGGTTGATAGCAACCTGACTTTTGACTACCACATTGCCTCCATTGTGCAGAAGTCTTTCTACATGGCCCACCTCATAAGTAAGGATATTTTATCCAGGAACAAGGACGTCATAACATCCCTCTCCTCCTCCCTTATCAGACCCATTATTGAGTATAATGCCCCCTTCAGCATGTACCTTGCCAAGCACATGCAGCAGTTGGAGAGAACACAGAGGTTCCTGACCAAGAAAATCCAGGGTTTCAAACACCTATCCAATACATATAGGCTAAACTTCCTGTCCATCTACTCAGTCTTGTACAGACTGCTCAGAGGTGACCTGTATCTGGCATACAAGGCCATCTCAGACCCAGCCTTGATGGAGTTGCTGCATATCCGTAATTCAAATTCCACTTGTGCAACCCACATGCAAGGCCTCAGCCTGGTCTGTAACATTAATAGAACTTGTTGACTGGATAGGTTTGTGTCCCAAAGACTCCCCTATCTGGGGAATAGACTCCGTCCCCATGTCAAGCAGAGTACCTCTCTAGCCCTCTTTAAGAGGAATCTGGATGACTGGGTGGGAAACAGAAAATACACCCCTGGGATCCCACCTGTGTCCCTGCTGGACAGGGGAAACAGATGCTGACTTTGTGGGAACATGGGCAAAATTCTTGGCTAAGCTTATAAGGACCTCCAGGCCAATAGCCTATTATCATCCTATGAACCTATAAAGCTGCCACTGCCCAGTCTCACTTAATCTCTACTCTGCTGTACGCAGCTCCCATACTCACAAATCTAAAACAGTAGAGCTAGCAAAACTTGAATCCTGTTATAACAAAATTGCCAAATATGCTACAAACTTACCAGCTAGAGCTCACCATTGTATAGCACTCAAGCAACTCAAATGGCTAGAGCTCCCCCACCTCCTTCACTACAACCAGTTAACCATGGCCCATAAAATACTCTATGAACCTTAGAAAATACCTGCCCTACAAATATTACTTCAACCTTATGCCCCTAACAGAACCCTATGCTCCACTAACACACATCACATAAAAATCAATATAACCAAAAATCAAACAGGAGATTCCTTCTTCTCAAATTATATAGGAAAAATCTGGATTGCTCTACCAGAAAAGATTACAACTATGACATCACTAGCCCAGTTTAAAACAACACTAAAAAGCCACTTATTAAATAAATGGCTGTGTCCTTGCTCTGCTCCTGACTAAGCTTTCCCTCTGACAATGCTGCTACCTGTGCTTCACTTACTGACTAAACTATTTCCCCTCTGGCCATTCTGTTACCTATGCTTTGTTGCATGCTTACATTACACAGGAGTTTACCTTCCATTCTATTACCTATGCTTTGTTGCATGCTTACATTACACAGGAGTTTATCTTCCATTCTATTACCTATGCCTTATTGCATGCTTACATTACACAGGAGTTTACCTTCCATTCTATTGCCTATGCCTTATTGCATGCTTACATTACACAGGAGTTTACCTTCCATTCTATTACCTATGCTTTGTTGCATGCTTACATTACACAGGAGTTTACCTTCCATTCTATTACCTATGCTTTGTTGCATGCTTACATTACACAGGAGTGTACCTTCCATTCTATTACCTATGCCTTATTGCATGCTTACATTACACAGGAGTGTACCTTCCATTCTATTACCTATGCTTTGTTGCATGCTTACATTACACAGGAGTTTACCTTCCATTCTATTACCTATGCTTTGTTGCATGCTTACATTACACAGGAGTGTACCTTCCATTCTATTACCTATGCTTTGTTGCATGCTTACATTACACAGGAGTTTACCTTCCATTCTATTACCTATGCTTTGTTGCATGCTTACATTACACAGGAGTTTACCTTCCATTCCATTGCCTATGCCTTATTGCATGCTTACATTACACAGGACTTTACCATTGTAGAGATGATGACATGTTGACTAGACATTTCAATTTCTTTGTAAACTATATTCAGAAACTGTGATGTCATTTTGGTCCCTCTATTTATTTACACATAAATGTCTAATGATGGAATGTCTCTGTACTTATATTTAATCTTTTGTTTCTTATTGATTTGGTAAAAACTCATTGTGTATTAGCTACACTTAGTAATCCACTAATTAGTCTTTTTGTATAGCTGCTTGTCCAAATTGTTCTTAGCTAGCTTTCTAACTTCTTTGTCCTATGTGTACTACTTATATATTGTATTTCTGTATGTTCAATGTGGAGCTTTTCTTCCTGGGCGTCCGCTGAAAAAGGACATGTGTCCAGTCGGACTTTCCTGGTAAACAAATGTAAAATAAATAATAAACAATTAATACAAAAATGTTTTTTAAGTTTTATAAGTAACTTATGCTGTTATAAGTTTTTATTTGTGAAGAAGCCAAACCAGGTGACTGGAATAGTGGTACGTTATTGCTTCCTTAAACTGCTCAGTAAATTTCTGCATGGGTTTTTGCCAGGGGATCTGTTTTTTTTTTTTTTTTTTTTTTTTTTTTTTTCTGTATCCAAGTCCTGCTAATAGGTTGAATTGGTGATTCTCCTAACTACAGGTTGAATTGGTGATTCTCCTAACTACACTTTGTCTGTGTTTCATTAATAGATCAGCATTTGGTTTGCCGTGGTGGTGTAGCAGTTAGCATTGTCACCTCATATCAAGAGGTTCACTGGTTCAATTCTTGGTTGGATTGCCTTCATTGTGGAGTCTGCATGTTCTCTGTGTGGTCCCATGGATTTGCTCTGGTTTCCTCCCATATTCCAAAGACATGCAGTAGGTGGACTGGACACTCTAAATTGGCTATAGGTGAGAGTGTGTGGTGTGAATGAATTACCATGGCAGGGCTAGCCACCCAGTGGTGTAAACCTTGGCTTGAGATGATGGTCACTGTGGAAGTGACACCCAACCCCATGTGCGAAATGAGAAAAGGGGTTGAGGATGGATGGATGGATTCTATTTAGCATTAGCTCCATGCTTTATACTTATTGTTTGCCAAAACAGAATCTGGCTTTCCAACAATGGCATCAGAAAATGTTTGCTTATTTATAGAAGTTAAAAAGCAGGACAGCTAAGAAATTAGTCTGTAAAAAATGCTAGGATAAAGTGTTTTGAAAATGTGACAGGCAACATGCCTTTCAACTTCTTTTTTTCAGAATTTTGGCCAAAGCCAAAAATAATCAGGGACAGAGGCTCAAAATCAGGGACAAATATTTTTTTAAATATTACTCTAACTCACTTAAAAATTTAATAGAACAACAGCTCTTATATCAACATGCATTCTCTTAATAACATATATGACACTTCAATGACTGGCATTAATAGTTTAGTGTAATCCTTACTGATTTACCAGAACATCAAAAAATGTACCAAGAAGAGGATCAAAATATGAAGCAAAAATCATGAGAATTCTGTAAGATCAATGACAGCTGTTAATGTGTTTTCAGAGAAAAAGTACAGAAAAGACACAAATCTTAACACAAGCAAGATATTAGACATGAAAATGAAGAAAACAGGATATATCAGTAAGTGACTGGAGAGGTGAAAATCTAAACTGGTTTGAGCTGGCTCTGTGTCAAAGGATGGAGTTGTGTGCAAGTGTTTATGCAGAGGGTGTTGGATTTGGAAGAAGTGGCTGGAGGGAATAAAAGTGAACATCCAATGTCAATTCAGTCATCTAGGGTGGGAAGAAGTGATGAGATGCACACTGGTAGCACAACATGTGATGGAATCATGTATATTTGCATGAGACTTAGGAGGCAATGCACATTTTATGGAATGCTAATCAAGGCGCGGCCGACTGGAGGCATGGGTCTACATTATAGATCTAACAAAGTATTGCACTGGATCTGCCACCTGCCAGAGGCATGAAGGAGCAATGGCAACAATACAGAACAGAAAGGTAACAAATCAGGATATGGGCATCCAGCCAAACCACTTTAAAGGGGAGACTACTATCATGGAGTGCTGTGGAATACTAATGCCGAGTGGAGTGAAGCGAAAATTGGTCAGTGCCATTCTTACATAATTAGATATTCATATAGGGGAGCATCAAAACATTGTATATCCGGTTCTTCATCTTGCCGCATGAGTAACTCTGTGAACGTACATTTTGTCATGTGCACACATAAGCAAGTCTGTGTACTTGAAAAACAGCCTATCAGTAAATATGAATTTTACTGAGACCTTTCAGCAACAGAATCATTTTTATTTGGGGGGGGGGGGTTGGCTGATTCACTTCATGAAGATCCATTTTATAATAAAACAAAAGCACTGAACTTTAGACAGCCTGATTGAAGAAAAAAAATGACAATGCCTCTGAAAAAACAAAACTTTAAAAATTGATTAGGAGAAGGACTGAAAGAATAGCAGGAGAAGATCTGAAGTGTTATTGTCAATCCTTTGAGTGAAGTAAAAACATATAAACAGAAAATGAACTAGTGCATTCAGATGTGCAGATAAGGAGGGTTATGGACACTTAAGAAATGTAAGGGGAAAGTGAGAGGGGTGTAGTGAACAGTATCAGTTCCTGTTTGTGTAAGCAGCAAAGTGGTCTGCACTGCAGGGGCCCATGTTGAAAAAGTATATGGTTAGTTCTAATACAAAGGGAGATAAGAAATATTTATAGATAAAAATATGAGGATCAAGAAAACAAAACAAATAGTTATTTTTCTCCTTCGCAAGGAAGTGAGCATCAGCACATGCCAATGTCCCCATCCCCTCTTGGGTTTGTTTACTCCTCCTAAACACCACCAGACTCATTGCGTCAGATTTTTTTTTTCTGATTAGGACCTTAGGCCATTCCAGATCCATTATTTGCTGCCATGCAGTGTATTTCTGTTATGACTGAACCATGTTCATCCCCCTCTTCTGCATTCACAGGTATGTCCAAGGGGTGGGTGTACAATGGAGACATGCTGGCATATCATCCCTCCTCCACAGCATGCCCCTTCATGGACCACATCACCCTTTATACCCATGACATCACTTGGGATTGTAGGTGGGGAATGCCCCTGCAACCATCCTTCCCCTAGGATAGGCACACCCATCCTTCATTGCCAGTGCTTCAGAGTCCTGAACCACTAATTGAAACTGGGTCTTAAAACAAAGAGTTTCAAAGTTTCAAAACTTAATAGTGTTGTGATCTGTGAATAAGATTCAAAATGAGGGATAACAAATATATTTTGAGTAGCGTTAACAAAACCGAAGATGTAGCTAAACTAAATGAGAAAGTTATTTTATGCAAAATATTAGTATTTGCTCATTAAAAAATGAAAGATCTCTTAAAACAGAAGGCAACAACATGTTTGGATCCACTGGAAATCATCATATAAGTATAAAGTAACTAAGGACAAAGCTAATAATAACACCAAACACGTATTTTTTTTTAATCCATGGGAAACCTTGGCAGCATCTGACAGTTGGAGGAACATATGTGTGATCTGCCTTTACAAAAGAAGGCAGTAATAGAGGAAGAAAACTATAGACTACTAACGTGATTGTAATGGCATGGGGAATGCTGGCATCACATTAAAAGGAAAGGACTACCATGAACATAAAATTTCAGTTGGCGTTTAAGGGGTAAAATAAAACATTTCAGAGCTTTACCAGAAAGGCTCATCCAGACTCTGCTACACTTTGCTGTGAAGGAAAGGTTAGTTTGCTTTTATTTTTTGTATTTTGTATTACTTTATTGCCTTTCTATATTTTGAATACTGTGGTTTGTTTTCTTTACCTTGTTTTACAACAAAAGGAAGAAACTGTTGCAGAAAAGAGGAAAATCCCAGGATGCAAAAAACTCCCTTACCACTCTCAGTAAGAAACTGAGATCTCTCATAAAATCCTCCAAAGCTAGTTACGAAAATAAAACTGCCAAAGATTCCAAAGTCAACCACAAGGCATTCTATAACTATGTCAAGAATCTAAATGGCAATGCTCAGATCTGCTCTGAGCTAAAACAGAATGGCATTAAATATACTGATCCCAAGGATATTGCCAATATCCTGGCAGATCGATTCAGTGCCAACTTCACCCCCTCTCACCCCCTAAATGGCCCATCTCAATACCGAAAGATTGCCAAATTCCGGTAATAATGGCCACACAGGTAAAAAATGCACTCTCCAAAGCTAAGAATACAGCATCCATGGGACCAGATGACATCTCAGGCTGTGTACTACATGAACTACAATATGAACCGGAACCTCACCTAAGTGTCATGTTTAATCATAGCCTCACCTCAGGTTTCATGCCCACTGAGTGGCGCAGAGCTACAGTTATCCCACTCCACAAGGGGGGTTCCAGCTTGGATCCCAGAAACTACCATCCCATCAGTCTGACAAGCCTTATCTGCAAGGCCATAGAGCATATTATCATGGAACATATAAACAAAGACATTGGCAACCTTCAAACACTGGACCCCACCCAGTTTGGGTTTGTGAAGGGCCGATCTTGTCTCCTGAACCTGATTGACTTCTTTGAATCAGTCTTCAGAGCCATGGACAAGGGTAAGGTGGTCCACACAGCCTATCTAGACCTTGCCAAGGCCTTTGACACCATCCCCTACTCTGGAATCATAGATAAACTTACTAAGCGGGGCATTAATTCCTACGTCACCCAATGGGTTGCTAACTGGCTTACTGATAGAACCCACACTGTAAAAGTAGTCAACTCCAAATCCAGCTCCAGACAACTGGAGTACCTCAGGGTTCAGTCCTGGGACCGCTCTTGTTTGGCATCTACTTCTCTGAAGTACAGGCCAACACTAAGGGACTCTGGCTAACAAAGTTCACAGATGACTGCAAACTGGGAGCCATTACTCAATCCCCAAATGATGTGGATACTCTACAACAGATAGCCTAGTATGAACCTATGAACCTATGAACCTATGAAAAGGGCCTTACAGAAACAGATGCTTGGTACCAGAGCCATGGGCTCAAGCTCAATGCCAAGAAATGTATAGTTATCCCCTTTGGGAAAAAACATGTATCCGTGAATTACCATATAGGTGGCAGTACACTAAACACCGAAAGTGTGATAAGAGACTTAGGGACACAGGTGGACAGTGGTCTCACCTTCAATAACCACATCACCACAACAGTCAGAAAATCCTTCTATGTGGCACACCTCATCACTAAGGGCTTTTCATACAGAAAAAAGGAGGTTATTGTCCCACTGTACTCATCCCTCATTAGACCCATTATAGAATACAATGCCCCATTTGGCAATTACCTCTCAAGACATCTGCAACAACTGGAAAGGCTGCAGAAATACCTCACTAAAAGAATCACAGGCCTAAAGCAGATGCCCTACGCTGACTGCCTTAAAAAACTCCAGCTATACTCTGCCGCATATCGTCTACTCAGAGGCGATCTCTGCTTAACATATAAGGCCATGCCAAACCCAGAGCTGTTGGACATGCTACACTTAAAGAAATCCCAATCCCTCAGAGCCACATACTCCAGGGATCTAAACCTTGTCATCACAATAAACAAAACATGCTGAAGGGATAGGTTCCTGACCCAGAGACTCCCCAGACTCTGGAATAGATTGCCCATACATGTCAAGCAGAGTGCCTCTTTGGCCTTCTTCAAAAGGAACCTTGACGATTGGATGGGAGAAAGGAAATTCACCCCAGGGATCATGTCAGTCGCTCTGCTAGACAGAAGTCCAGGGAAGTAAATAGTGTGGGAAGAAATAGCCAGGGAAGTGTTATGGCTGGGCTTGTATAGGCCCTAGGGCTGATAGCAAAAACCACCAAAGGAAGATAGAAATACGATCAGTATTACCACGAAAGAAAAACTCCACTGCACTTCTGGATAATAATTTAATCCACTCGAAGGTAAAAAGCACAATAACTTCTTCTCCACAATAATTTTCTCTAGCGCCTCGGCAAACTTGCCTTTACAGAGTAAAAAAGCTGATAGCCTAGTACCAACCTATGAACCAGTTCCAATGCAATGAAGATTTACAAAAGAAATGCCATGTCAAACAATTCATATATACATATGTATGAATTTATTTATTTATTTATTTATGCATTCATAGGTTCATAGGTTCGTAGTACACAGCCCGGGATGTCATCTGGTCCCATGGATGCTGTATTCTTAGCTTTAGAGAGTGCGTTTTTTACCTGTGTGGCCATTATTACCGGAATTTGGCAATCTTCCGGCATTGAGATGGGCCATTTAGGGGGTGAGAGGGGGATGAAGTTGGCACTGAATCGATCTGCCAGGATATTGGCAATATCCTTGGGATCAGTATATTTAATGCCATTCTGTTTTAGCTCAGAGCAGATCTGAGCATTGCCATTTAGATTCTTGACATAGTTATAGAATGCCTTGTTGTTGTCTTTGGAATCTTTGGCAATTTTATTTTCGTAACTAGCTTTGGAGGATTTTATGAAGGATCTCAGTTTCATACTGAGGCTGGTAAGGAAGTTTTTTGCATCCTGGGATTTTCCTCTTTTCTGCAACAGTTTCTTCCTTTTGTTGTAAAGTTTGTTTATGGCAGGGACCACCAGATTGGCTTCTTTTTTTTGGATGAGAGCATCTTAGTTCTATTTGGAATGGCACGATTTATGCATGAGTGGATGTGCTCGTACAGTGCCTTAGTGTAGGATTCAGCAGTTGAACTTTCAGATCCCGTCTGCATGGGTGTCATGAAGTTTGTCATTTATGACTTGAGTAGCATGAAGTTGGCTTTGGAGAAGTTTTTTATGGAGATTTCCTTATTGGGGGGTGGGGGTGGGATGTGGATGTTAAGGGTGATTAGCTTATGGTCAGACATGACTAACGAGGGGGTGACCACAGGTGTGGAGCATCGATTTCCCATGTTGGTAATGACCAGGTCTAGGATATTGGAGCCCCTGGTGGGACTATGGATTAGTTGATCCAGGGCATTGGAATTTATGAATTCCAAGAACCGTTGGGCAAAGGTGTTGGTACATGAGTAGCTTTCCCAGTTAATGTCAAGTTAGTTAAAATCACCCAGTATTAGGGTGTTTGGTTCTATCTGAATATTTTCCAGTATGTTTAGAAAGGTGTAGTGAGAATCTTGGGGTATGGTGGGGGATCTGTAGCAAGCTACAATTTGGAATGCAGTCTTACCTAGTGTTAGTTGCACCTGGAGAATTTCAGACGCATTGTGTTGGGCAACTAGCCTGGTGGTGTGAATATCCTTGGTGAATATTGACACTCCTCCACCTTTAGTGTTTCGGTCCTGCTTTGGTGGCCGAAAAGTGTGGTAAGAGTTGTAGCCTGGTATTGCAGTGGTGCTCTCCGGAGCCTTGAACCAGGTCTCAGTTACTGCACAGATATCGATGTTCTCCATTTTTAGGAGTGCTTCGAGAGAGTGCATTTTGAGGTTTAGATTTCTAGCATTGAGTAGCATTACCTTCAGATTTTGCATGCTTGTACCTGTTACGGTGGTGGTTTTGTTCTTTGAACTTTGCCTAAAAAAGGCACTATAGGGGTGGCAAGAGCCTTAGCCAGTAACCTGAATCCCATAGATGACAGGTGCAGACCATCTCTGGCAAAGCATCATGGTCTGTCAATCACGTCGTCCCAGGCAGACAGATACTGGATCCCCTTTGAATGACAATTGTTGAAGTCAATCATTTTGTCCTTATATTGTGGTATCATTCTGGGCGAAGGCAGGATGCTACTCAGGGCTAGGGTCATACCTGCCTGGGCCACATGATCCGAGAGCTCTTCCATGTCTCTTTTCATGTAGTCCAGGGAGGTACGTTCTCAAAAGCCGACTTCACACTTCTAAAGACTGGTGTGGTCTCTTTTAAGGCCCCCGAGCCTGCGGAAACCATTACTCAAGCCGCTGAATCACTTACAAATGCCTTCTACCAGCACCTACAGGACTTCATGGATCAGGCAATCCCAAACAAAACAAAGACTCTTTGTACCAAAGGCAAGCATCCAGTCTGGTGGACCCCAGCCATAAACAAACTATACAACAAAAGGAGGAAGCTACTACAAGATAGAGCAAAATCCTTAAAAGGGAAGACACCTTTGATCATTATAAGTAAAAAACTAAGATCTCTCATAAAATCATCCAAGGCAAATTTTGAGAGAAAACTTGCTAAGGACTCAAAAGACAATCATAAGGCCTTCTTTAGCTATGTTAGAAACCTGTGAGGAAACTCCCAGATATGCTCAGAATTAGTTCAAAATGATGTAAACATTACTGAACCTACAGACATTGCCAACATACTGGCTGACAGGTTCAGTGCAAACTCCCCCTCCTCCCCCCCAAAAGGTGAGATATCTATACCAGAGGATTGTAGCCCCCCAAACATCTCTAATGCTCAGGTGAGAACTGCTCTCTCCAAGGCAAAAAACACAGCATCCATGGGACCAGATGGTGTCCCCGGTTGTGTGCTCCACGAACTCAATGAGGAATTAAACCCGCAGTTAGGGCAGCTGTTTAATCTTAGCCTCACCTCAGGATACATGCCCAAGGAGTGGCGTACGGCAACTGTGGTCTCACTTCACAAAGGCGGTGCCTCCACCGACCCTGGAAATTACCGTCCCATCAGCTTGACAAGCCTGATCTGCAAAGCTATGGAGAGGATCATAATGGAACTCATAAATAAAGACATAGGGGACTTGCAGACTTTGGATCCGACCCAGTTTGGCTTTGTCAAAGGCAGATCATGCCTTTTAAACTTGGTTGACTTTTTCAAAACAGTCACCAAGGCCATTGATGAGGGAAAGGCAGTCCACACAGCCTACCTTGACCCGGCAAAAGCTTTTGACACAATACCCCACTCAGGTATCATTGAAAAACTCATCAGCTTAAATGTAAACCCATATGTCACAAGATGGGTTGCAAACTGGCTAAGTGACAGAACCCACAGGGTCAGAGTTGCTGGCGCCATGTCAGACTCAAAGCCTGTCATAAGTGGTGTCCCACAGGGCTCAGTCCTGGGCCCACTCCTGTTCGGCATCTACTTTTCAGAAGTACAAGCAAACACAGGAGGATTATGGCTGGCAAAATTTGCAGATGACTGCAAACTAGGCGCCATAGTTGAGAACACATCTGACACAGATATCCTTCAGAAGGGTCTTATAGAAACAGATAACTGGTGCCAGAGCCATGGCCTAAAGTTAAACGCCAAAAAATGCATAGTAATACCCTTCGGGAAAAACAAGGTTACCCCTAGCTACCATATAGGTGGCAACCCACTAAGCACAGAAGAGGTTATCAGGGATCTGGGGACCCAGGTTGACAGTAACTTTTCGATTGACACTCACGTTGCCAAAGTAGTTAGGAAGACCTTCTACATTGCCCACCTGATCATGAAGGGATTCACATCTAGATCAAGGGAGGTCATCGTCCCCCTGTACTCATCACTCATCAGACCAATGATTGAGTACAATGCCCCATTCGGAATGTATCTGACACGACACCTGCAGCAACTGGAAAGGCCTCAAAAGTTCCTCACCAAAAGGATAAAGGGTCTCAAAAATATGTCCTATGCTGCCCAACTGAAGGAACTCCAGCTCTATTCAGTCGCTTACCATCTGCTCAGAGGTGACCTGTGCCTGACATACAAGGCCATGTCCAACCCAGAATTGATGAACATGCTTCACCTCAAAAAATCTAGATCCCTCAGAACTACAAGGGCGGGAGACTTAAACCTTGACACGGTTATTAATAGGACGTGCTGGAGGGACAGATTCATCACCCAGAGACTCCCTATGCTGTGGAACAAAATCCCGGTACATGTGAGGCAGAGCACCTCGCTGGCTTTGTTCAAGAGAAATCTTGACCAATGGATGGGAGATCGCAGATATACCCCAGGGATTATCTCAGTGTCACTGCTTGACAGAGGCACAGCAAAATAATGGGCATAGTATCCTCCAAACTAAAGGGGGTGGCGAAAGCCACGAAACTCTGGGCTAGGCTTATAAATGCCCTTGGGCAGGTAGCCTAGTATGAACCTATGAACCTATGAACCTAAGTCATTCACTCCAACATGGACAATGACAGAGTCATATTTGTACTTGTTGTGGAGTGACTTGAGTGCATGCGTTATGTGGCGGATCCTGGCACCCGACAGGCAGCTGACTGTAATTTTCTCCTTGTTCAACCTGGTGAGAGGGACATCAGTGTGCCGGACTATAGAGTCACCTATGACTAAAGTGTTAGTTACATTGTCTTGCCTTAGGGGCTGTTGCTGGGTGGCACACAGGTGTTTTGAACTATGTGACACTTTGGTTGTGATTGGTGTTTGTTTGCGTTTCAGCTTCAGAGGTCCTTCTTGCTTGGGCAGGTTACAGTTAAGGGCCTCTGCATATGTGGATTTAGTGTTGCTATATGTGGGTGTTGGTGGTGTGGGTTTAGAAGGGCTATGTGTTGCTTGAGGTGTAGTGTGGGTGCTTCCATTTTGGCTATGTAAGTGCATCTCTCGCAGGTTGTAGTGTTGGGTGGTAGGAGGAGAGGGTTGTCTGTGTACATGAGGCAATTGCTGCATTGCCCCAGTATGCCCAACTTCACCAGGTGGACAGGAGAAATCACTGGAAGCTGACCCTTGGACATGCCTGGTTTGATGCTTTTTTTTTTTTTTTGTAAAGTACAGGAGCTGTTTTCCCTTACCTTAGCAAGGTACTTTGCAATTATAGGCTGTTTAGTGCCTACTATTAATTTCTCCTTATTAACAAGGAGAGTTGAGTGCTTGTATCAGTTTAAGGCTTCCTAGTGCTTTCCAGCAGGTATTAGAGAAAGTGCTAGTCAAAGGGATGCTTAAAAGTAAGATGAAAAAAAAATGCACACTGCAGTGTGCACTAGAAAAGGTAGACGTGAAAGTAGGTAACTTAAGTTTTACCTGATTTTCATTTAGGTAAATCAGTTTAGTTCCACTAAGCCAAAGGCTGATTTATATGGGAGACACAGAAAAAAAACAGCTAGGCAAAATTAAGTTGTCCTTAGTTGTATATATACCAGAAGTGAGTGAAAACCTGAGTACCAAGTGTAAACTTATGTAGAATCCATAAAGATGGCATATGGTGGCCAGGGCTAAACCCTAGACCTGAAAGGTGGCAAATAATGTTATCCATTGCACTGCTCTGCCAACTGATCAAATCGTACAATAGAGTTTAGTGTGGTGTGCGGTCTACTAAGATTAATGTACATCTAAACTAAGCAGTCAGTGTATCCTATAATGGTGATTCACACTAAAACCGTCTAAGTGAGAGAAAAAAAGATACCAGCAAATGCAGTCTACAATGAAGGGGCAAATGGGTACTATGGGATTTATTGACAAGACTGTCTCATCAACAGTATTAAAAGTGACATTTAATCAATATTGAAGACAACATTGTGTTCCTAAGCAGACTGCTGAAAGTACAAAATTTATATACCAGAGTTATGACTAAAGGCTGAGTAGCAAAATAAGAATTAACTCAACTAGGATTTTGTTAATAATAAGTATTTTATATTAAATAAAAAGAAATGTACTCAGGCAACAAAAAATCATAATTTTCTTTTATAATGAGTTGAGATAATAGAACAGAAATGAAGTTCTTTGAGCAACTATATCATTAAACTTAAATTTAAGCAAGCAATGTAAGAATTAAGTAGAAAGAAGAGAAGGGTAGACACTGGTCTGGGCAGGTAGATATAGTTACATGAATATACACTGGTCTGGGCAGGTAGATATAGATACATGAATATACACTGGTCTGGGCAGGTAGACATAGTTACATGAATATACACTGGTCTGGGCAGGTAGATATAGTTACATGAATATACACTGGTCTGGGCATAGATATAGTTACATGAATATGCACTGGTCTGGGCAGGTAGATATAGTTACATGAATATACACTGGTCTGGGCAGGTAGATATAGTTACATGAATATACACTGGTCTGGGCAGGTAGACATAGTTACATGAATATACACTGGTCTGGGCAGGTAGATATAGTTACATGAATATACACTGGTCTGGGCATAGATATAGTTACATGAATATACACTGGTCTGGGCAGGTAGATATAGTTACATGAATATACACTGGTCTGGGCAGGTAGACATAGTTACATGAATCTACACTGGTCTGGGCAGGTAGATATAGTTACATGAATATACACTGGTCTGGGCATAGATATAGTTACATGAATATACACTGGTCTGGGCAGGTAGACATAGTTACATGAATATACACTGGTCTGGGCAGGTAGATATAGTTACATGAATATACACTGGTCTAGGCAGGTAGACATAGTTACATGAATATACACTGGTCTGGGCAGGTAGATATAGTTACATGAATATACACTGGTCTGGGCAGGTAGATATAGTTACATGAATATACACTGGTCTGGGCAGGTAGATATAGTTACGTGAATATAATATGACACTGTTCTTCCTCTTACAGGCATGTGGTATGACTTCGCACAAAACTGCATTGCATTTTTGAAAACACGTTTATGTAATTATTGAGAAAGGTAAGAGGCTGCCCAGGGGATGGCAACAAAAAGGGGTCACGACTAAGGTTCGAAGAGATGTATAGACAAAAAAAGCATTTTTGTTATATGCAATCATTCCAGAGTCAAGAGATGATATGAATCCTGGTTTAACAGAAGCATTATGTTTCTCAAGAAAAGTTAAGAAAATCCCAGAGTACATTACATTTCATATGTAGATAAACAGTCTGAACAAAGAGGAAGAATGTCTTGAATGAGCTGTGATAAAGCACTTTATCACGGGGAGGGATATGGATGAACAGGATACAGATAGTTAAAGGATACAGAGACACATAAAGTATTTTGGTGTGTGTGGGGGGGGGGAAGGAATAAGAAGTTAACATGTACAGATTATTCCGTTTGAAAAAGGGTCAGAATCACCTGACCAAGCTGATCTTATTTACCGATACATTTTGTAGTAATAAGGTTTGGCCTGCGCCACATATCTATGGTGGATAAATGCTCTAGGAAAATGAATTTAATGAGCTAGGGCATAGATATATTTTTCATTCTGGTAATGATTATGTGTAACTTTTTCTTGTTTGACTCACACCAGTGGTCTGGCAGAGGCAGCATAAAATGCCTGACCATAGGAAGTGATTGGCAAATGTGAGCAGTTGAACAGGAATCTGTTCAAAACACAAATACAATGTAAACATGACACCGTGGAAGTGATGATAACTACTAATGTATGCGTGATATGATGAAGATGTAGTAAAGCCATTATTATTTTATCACCCTCTTATTAGGATAAGACCACCAGCATGTGTTTATTTTCACATATGGCCCAAGAGCACTGCTGACTTGTGAGTGATGGAGTATGCAAATGGAAACTGTCAGTCTTGGAGGCAGGGCATTCATATATCAAGTGAGACTGAAAAACCTACATTTTGATATGTAAACAGTTTGCATTGTATAATTTTGTACTGTAATCATAAGTGCTTATAATTTAAAATCAGTATTCTCTTCAGGTCTTGGTATATAATGGAAACACTGATGATCAAATAAAAACAGATACATTTTATTATAACTGGAGTCTCTGCATAACATTTTTGAACATCGGTAGAAATGTAAAGTGTGTTGCGATGGGCATACTGAGCTGCTATTGTGACATGTCTGGTGGAGGGTCTTGGAGATGGCAGGCCGGTTTTAAAAGAAGTTTATAATGTAAAATATAATTATATATTAAAAAATGGTCTAATCAAGTTTGTACATAAATGACTGCTAAAATGGCACTATAAGATCTTTAAGTAAGAAAGAAGTTTTGATTTAAGACAAAACATTCATGGAATTTCTCCTGTCTCATTTGTACCATACAATCTTCTCCTTTCAATGCTTCCCCTCTGCTTTGTTTGACTGAATCCATGTTCCTCCTTCTCTAATTTAGCTGGTTTCCTCCATAATTTGTTTAGAGGCCGTTTTGCCTTTCCTGAACATACAGAAAATTTGTAGCCTGCATTCTTCTACATGCTATTTCTGAATAAGATGGTTTTGCCCTTTGCCACAGGCCATACATTTTCTATGGATTCCTTCCAATGTCCTTCTCCAACCAATCCACTGTCACTAGGCATGCTGCTGTTTAACACTCTTCAACATTATCCACCAGCAGAACCGCACAGTCCCCTTTTCCTGTCTCCAGTGGCAGCTATTTCTGTTTCTATGTTGGCCTGTCAGCCAGGCTTTTCTACTACAGAACATTGCTTTCATTGTCTTCCCTTCCTCCCTTATCTCTCTCTGGATTCCACTGTGGTCTTTGCACCTCTTTGCTTTTCCATTTTTTCTATTTTCTCAGTTCTCTGTGTAGTTGGCACTGCCTTTTAGTTCCTACTTCCTACTTTCTTTGTGGGACCCAATATATATTCTTCCTGATGGTATTTTCTTCTCTTTACTGCAACATTCTTATAGGTTCATAGGTATTTACTAGGCTAACAATGACAAGGGCATTTTTAAGCATGACCATGCATCCCAAATCTCTGACAAGTTAGTACCCTTGATAAGTGTAAGCAGGGGCCTGGGAGATGAACCATTTACATCTTACATAGTGAGGACTTTTGATTGTGTTTTCATCAGTTATGCAGCTGCCAGTCTATCACTTAAATCTCTCTTTTTCAAGCCTGCTGTGTAAAATAACTCCTCAGATGATTTCCATGGTCTCACCTGGCAACTTTCCATTATATTGCTATCTCCTTCATGCTGCTACTGTGTCTGCTGGATATGCTAGGCAGGTTGAGGTGCTAAGGCCACAGTCTTAATAGCCCTCCGAGATCTCTCTTCCAGGTAATAAACCTTTCTCCCAACCTGCATGACATCATTGGTATTGCTGGTAACAGTGTGATGTAATTATACGTGTAATGTCACTGAGTGATTTCATAGATGAACATTGCCTTCTAAAGCAGCATCTCTTGTTGCTCATTAGTGCCTTTTAATACGCTGCACAAAGTAAGGTTATACGTTGAACAAGGCTGTGCACTAATTTTGTCATCCATTCACCAATAAAACAGCCTAGATTTTCTGAAAAAAGAATGCCTTCTGCACCACCTTTAAAATTCTGCTTGTCTCTTCATTTTAGCTTTTTTTTTATCAGTCTCATTTTCTCAGGTGTTCTTTGGTCACATTCCTGTGCTTACCACTGAAGGTACTTTATTTCTTTTCTTACCCTTACACATTAAGCTGGCTGCATTTGCCCCTTTGTAGTTTATAGGGAATGTTTGTATAATTTCGGCATAATGATCTGTTGTTACAATGGAATAACTTTGATCTTTGATAATATTATGGCTTACTTTATGTTAGACATAAAGCATTTTACCATCCCTTTAGCTCATGGCCATACTGGAGTAACTCTTATATGAATCAAATCTCATGCCACAAAATGATATGAATTAGCTGGTATTAAAATATTGGTAATTTTTATTTTTACTAAATTGTGCATTTTGCCATGAACCAGTATTACAATTGCTACTGATGTGAATAAGACATGTTCTGTAGTAGGAAAGCCTGGATACTCTTAACTAGTTCAAGCAAAAAAGTTTTTATTGTATGCAGTTCTGTTGGAGTCAATTTTCACATTTGAACTCTCTTCTCAAGATAATCCTGTTGTGTGGATGGATATATATTTGTGCTGTTTTATCACTTTTGCATGGCAGTCTCTTAATTAGTTCATTTTATTTATTTGACATTTGTTAACTGGGTTTGTCCAATTGAGTTCAAAGCCCATTTTCAGTGGAGACCCGAGGAGAAAAGCTCCAGGAAATTACATTCAATAATTAATAGCACATAGAAAAAAATGAGGTTTAAGTTAAACAATATATTAAAAGATGTGACTCAAGTTATACAATATAATAAAGAATAAATAAAGAGTAAAAACATGAAATGTGCACAAAATTTAAGCAAATAAAGCTACAATAACCGAAATAGAATGAAATTGATTTAAATAGAATCTGGCAGTTTCAATTGTATAAAACGTGTTTTCAAAAGTGAGGCATGGAATGTACAATATAAAGGCAGCTAGGAATCAATGTACCATAAGAGTGTCAGTATCTACAAACATAATTACATTGTTTTTAATTATGGATACATAGTGGTCACAATATTACATTGGTTTAGCTACTCAAAGTTGAGAGAAGGCAGATTGATGAGAGAGTAGTAGGGATAAAGTTATTGGACAGGGAGAGAAATTGAGATTAAGGGAAGAGTGAGAAAGGTTGGAGTCATAGGATGGATTCATGTAGGCTCCTTGCAAGGGCAGATCCACGAGCTTAAGAGAAAAAGTTTCAGCTGCTTTTTGAAAAGATTTGAGTTTGAGATATGTCTAATAAAATTAGGAAGTTTGTTCCAGAATAAGGACACATTGTAATTGTTAAGTAGTTCACCAATGTTTTTGTTGGGTTTATATATGTCAAGGAGTTGTTGGTCAGAGCTTCTAAGAGATCTAGTGGAGGTGTAGTAGGAAATGAGGGAGGAGGGGGTGGGGCAGGCAGCAGGTTTGTCTAGGATGGAGTGTGCGATTTGTAGCTGTGAGATAAGCAGCTGATGGGAGGATACAGGCCATTGCAGTTTTTTTAATGTGATGCAACGGTGTGATTTCCATATTTGTTCAATCTGGGAGGTTAATGTGGATTGTAAGTTTGTAAGGATGGGAGTGGCATAGAGTAGGCATAGCAGGAGGAAGGCCCTGGCTAAGGATAGTTTGGCATCTGGTGTAAGGATTTTTTTGTTCTGGTACAGTAGTCCCAGGTTTTTGATGTGGCTTTTTGATGCACTGTTGAATATGCAGATCAAATCTTAGTTGTTCATCTATTATGGTGCCCAGGAGTTTGGTATGTGGATATACCTTGATAATTGTATTGTTTAGAGAAGAAATAGAAAAAGGTGAAATTGTGGTGTGAGAGTGATCTTGCCAGGAAGAGTAAGAGTTTAGTTTGTTTAGGGTTTAGGATAAGCTGGTTTTCATTAAACAATTTTTCTACAGCAAAGAATGTGTTTTGTGTAAGTGAGCGGAGGTGTGCCAAGTTGTCAGAGGTGGTGATGAAGGTTGATCCGCCTGCATATTGGATAAGAATTGAGTGGTTGCAGGCAGTGTAGAGGTGGTTGGTAAAGATATTGAATAGAAGGGGTCCTAGGATAGAACCTTGGGGACCCCTGTTTGTACTGGCAAGAAGGGGGAGCAGGAAGTGAGCCACTGGACAGATTGAAGTCTATTAGTAAGGACGCTGGATAACCACTGCAAAGTTGTAGGACATAGGTTAAGATCAGTTAGTTTTGTTAGATGTTTCCAATGAGACACTGTATCAAACGCTTTGGCTAGATCAAGGAAAAGACAGGACACAAGTTGGTTATTTTTTCTGGCCTCAGCAACTGTATGAGTAAAAGGTAAGAGGGCAGTAGCAGTACTGTGATTTGGCTGAAAGCTGTGTTGGGTAGGGGTTAAGAGGTTTTCCTGAATTAGGTATTAAAGCAGTTGAGAGTGGATGCACTTTTAAAGAATTTTAGAGATTGGTGATAGGATGGCTATTTGTCTATAGTTAGAGGGGTAAGTGGAATTACCTCCTTTGTGCAGTGATATAGTGTAGAAAGATTTCCAGATGTTTGGAACTGTTCCTTCTTGAATTGATCTATTTATTAGAATAGAAATAGGGAAGGTGATGGAATCAGCAAAAAGGTTGAGAAAGAGGGTGGGTAGTTTATCAGCAGATGGAGAGCAGGGTTTAACTTTATGAAGAAGAGATTTCATATAGGAGGTGGGGACAAGTTCAAGAGAGAAAGGGTTTTTTTTATGTTACGAGTAGGAGAGGTGGAAGAGTGTGAGGGAATGGAGTTATGGTCTGAGTGAGTTAATTTGCAGATGGTGTCTATGAAGTGGTTATTAAGCAGGATGTCAGTCTCCAGTGGTATGTTGTTAGGGAAAGGATTAGGGATAGTGGGGTTACCAGGGTGAAGGGTGTTATTGATAGTGGACCAGAATTATTTAGGTTTGGAGAGGTGGTTAGTTTCTGCTGCATTATAAAAAATGTTCTTATCCTGGTAGATATGATTTTTGGTAAGGTTTCTGATTTCCTTGTAATTTTGTAGAAGGGAAGGAGACTTGTTTTTTTTTTTTTTGACAGGATTTCTAGATATTATCTCTTTTGTGCATGAGGGAGTGGATTTCTTTAGATAGCAAATGTGCATAGGTAGCTTTTATCCAGATTTTTCTTCAAGGAGTAAGTGAGTCTAAGATGTCAAGGAAAATCTGGTTGAATTTTTCAACAGCTTCATCAAGGGGAATGTGATGAAGGGAGGACCAGTTAATGGATGCCAATTTAGAATTAAAAGATTCAGTACTGAATGAGGATAATTTATGGCAATCTTTGTATATGTGGGTTCTAGGTATTTGGATAGAGTGTTTTTGGATGTGAATAGGTAGGTGGTCACTAAGGGAGTCTGGTAGGCTACAGGGGTTGTGGTAAAGATTAGGGTCTGTAGTAAGTATCCAATCAAGGATAGAGGTGGAGCCAGAGTTTTTATTAATATGAGTGGGAGATGTGATGAGTTGTTTGAAACCATGCAGGTAAATAATAATATTTGGAGAGTCTGTCATACGTTTAGGCCAGTATATATTTACATCTTTCAGAATGATAGTTTCATAGGAAATGTCATCTGAGAGCCATGAAAGTATATTTCCAAGGACTGGAATGGTGTTTCCTGGTGAAATATAAATTGAGGCTACAGCAAACTTTTTGTGGGAATTCAAACGACAGTTAAGTACAATTAGTTCAGCAGGGTGAAAATTTGGTAATGGTGTTTTGATATGGGAGAGATTGAGAAGATCAGAGTAAAGAACTGCAACACCACCACCTTTCTTAGTTTCTCTGTCTAATCAAAATATGTTGTACCTTGGGGGTAGGATTTCATTATTAGCTATGTGGGGTTTTAACCAGGTTAAAATTATGGTTAAAATATGAGGAGAGTGTTGGGCAATCCAGGAGTGTATTTTTGTGATTTTATTGAGAAGACTTTGTAGGTTAATTGAGAGCAGGTCAAGGTTTTTTTGGGGAGAGCAATAGGGAGGAAGCAGGGGTGTGTTAGCTGAAGGCATATATGGGGATAGGTGTAAGCTGGGGTTGAGTGAAAGGGGAGGTAGGACTGGGGTTGGTGTGAATGTTTCCAGCTAGGAGAAGAGTCATAGTAAGCAATGTAGTCTGTGGATGAGGTGGTTGAGGCTATAGTACCGTACTTTAAGTTTGTCAGTAGGGGAGATATGAGCAAGAGTTTTGACCTTGTACAGAAAGAAATGGGAGGTGGTAAAGAGTGATGGAGAGATGTAGAAGGAGTGGGTTGAGTTACCGTGGTTCAAGGAATAGGAAAGAGTAGGGGATGGGTTTGAATAGTGAAGTCTATTGTGGTATGAGGTGAGAAGAGTGAGACAGATGAGAATTGGAATACTTACATAAAAATGTGACATGATGTAAAGTGTGTGAGGGGAGGGGGTTTAGATTATAAGCCAGCCCAAGATCAGTTAAGTGATAGTGGAATGGAGTTGGTGTGGTATAAAAAGAGATGCTGAAATCTAATTGGAAGGATGCTGAGAAAGGGGTGGATAATTGTTAATGAGGATAGAGTATAAATTAAAGGAGAGAATGGGGGTAGGGTAGGGGACCTGAGTGAGCCCAAGTGAAGCAAGGGCAAATGGAGTGGGATGAGCCGGTCTCAGGTGAGCAGTAAAGTAAAGAAAAACAATCAGTTTGAAAAAAAATCGTGCACTTCAAGTATTAATTTCACCAGTCTAGAAATTATTGGGTCACTATATGTTTGGGGTATGTAGAAGTCTGCAAGTTGACGTGTAGAGTGAGTAAAAAGAACGATGTTATATGTAAGTGATTATTTAAATACTGAGCATATGGCAAAGTCCTTATCCGGGTGTCTATTTTACAAGTATCCGATAAGATAATTTGTTGGGGCTTAGTTATGAGATACCAAGATTGTGAGACTAGTATTGCTGGCAAATGTAGCCAAAATGACGGGGGGCAGCAACCCGGCTGACAATCAAGGTGGTGTGCGCTCCGGGGGGGGGGGGTTAAATTAAATAGCAAAAACCTATAGTGTCTAAGGTGGTAATTTCTTTGCAGTGAGCAGGATCTGCAGCCTTGAATAGGTAGATAGCAGCACGTGTAAAGTGGGAAGTCAGTGAAGATTAATTTTGCCGCATTGCAAATAGGTGCTGATATTTCTGAAGAAAAAGGAAGGAGGGAAAAATAGAAATGTAAAACAAAAATACAGTGTACTGTAGCTTACAACTGCAATAGTGTGCGCACATTTATAAAGAATGACAAGAGCTTAGTTATGTATTACCATGCTTCCCGTAGCCAAACAGTTAAATGAACAATTACTAAGAGTTAGCTGACTATGCATAAGCTTTGGCATGGGCTTTCCACTACTGCTAGGCTGATTAAGACAAGTAATAAGTAACACAAGTCATAGCCACAAGATATCCACAGTAGCTACGAATAAGCTGAAGGTATTGCTTAGCATACATGCTCATTGAACCAACAACACATAAAGGCTAGGAAGTATAGCTACACTGTAACATCTCACTGTTGTTATATATGCGACATGTTGCATGAGATCACAAATAAAATAATCCATTGCACAGTTGGGGAGGCTCTGAAGCACTCCATTCTAAAGTGCTAATGTGTATTCAAAGGTGTAATTGTAACTGATGGCTGATATTAAACACAGTACACAGTGTCTGGTTTTATGCAGAGTAAAAATTGTGCATACAGACAGTTTGCTTGAATTAAACAGTGAGGTACAAAAATGACCTTTAGCAGATAAAGGTAAAATACAAAAAAGCTAACACAGGGCTAACACAGCCATAGACAGTAAAGCACAATCAAGATTGAAATCAGCAGTTGAGACATTTTAGAGTGTAACAGATAAACAGAATTATAGTATAATTCAACTTACAGGAGAGGCACAGCATGCCTGGTGCGGACAGTGTGGGTAAAGCCTTTTAAAAATGATGCCCCAGACACTAGTAATATTTATCAACTCTCTGTCATGCAAGGAGGAGGAGGAGGAGGAAGAGAAATTGCAGGCCTTTTATTTACTATGACCTGGGGTTAGAACCAGTATCAGATGAGCAGTAAAGTAAAAAAAAAAAAACAATCAGTTTGACAAAAATAGGGCACCTAAAGTTTTAATTTCACCAGTCTAGAAGCTATTGCGTCACTATATGTCTGGAGTATATATAAGTCTGCAAGTTGACCTGTAGAGTGAGTAAAAAGGACAGTCCCATATGTAAGTGATTATTTAAATACTGAACATATGGCAAAGTCCTTATCTGGGTGTTTACTTGCAAGTATCTGATAAGATAATTTGTTAGGGGCTTAGTTATGAGATACCAAGATTGTGAGACTAGTATTGCTGGAAAATGTAGCAAAAAAGGAGGGGGGGGTGGCAGCAAGCCAGCTTAAGACCAAGGCGGTGTGCTTTCCAGGGCTTAAACTAAATAGCAAATACCTACAATGTCTAAAGTGGTAATTTCTTTGCAGTGAGCAGGATCTGGAGCCTTGAATAGGTAGATAGCAGCACGTGTAAAGTGGGAAGTCAGTGAAGATTAATTTTGCCGCATTGCAAATAGGTGCTGATATTTAGGAGAGACACAGCATACCTGGTACACCGAACAGTGTGGTACAGTAAATCCAAATAACTTATCTGACCATAGTTTTAGTTGTACAATATCCTAACATTGCATCTTCAACTCTTTTGATGTTGTCAACCTAGTTCCTTTTGACAAATACTTTCTATTTTGAGTCTGTTATTTTTCATTGCACTTTTCATAACTTCCTGTCATTTTGGCATCACTATCCTCTTTATTTTTCTTATGCCACAGATTGTTTCTGCAATTTTTTTTCTTACTGTTTTTCTCAGTTTCTGTTTTAGAGTTCACTTAATGTGCACTTGCATTCATATTTGCATATTCATCTGATTGTCTCATGGTCTCTTTATTGCTCATTTCTGTCTCCCATTCTATGGCTTTGACTGAACATCTGGACAAAAAATCTACAATATTCTCTTCTCCTTTCTTGTATTGCATTACAGACTGCTGGGGTTGCAAATAAAAACATCACATAGTTATTCTCAGTGGTGGTTTCTACCTAGGATTACTGAATATTGTTTCTGAGAGCTTATGGTCTTTCCAATTAGGTACATGCAAAAGTGTTTACAGGCCCACGTAATGGCTAATGTTTCCTTTTCTGTTTCCTTTTGCAATGGCCAGTAAAGAACTTCCAGCATAATCTATGACTCACTTATTTCCATCTTGGATTTGACTTATTATTGCCCCTTAGGCCTCTTATGTTGGAATTCAGCAAGGAGTAAATTCCTATACTGGCTGACAAAGTAGGATTTTAGGATTTTCTTTAACTTTCTTGTGCTTATTGTTGCTGTTCAGACCATTTGAATAGTTCATTACAATTCATAAGCTCTCTACATTGTACAAAAATAGTGCTAAAATCTTTAAGAAATCTGGAGCTGTAATTACCCATATGTAAGAGGGTTTTTATTTGTTTAACATTGTTAGGAGGTGATATATAATGGAGTGCTTTTTGTCTTTACTGCTTCAGGTGACCTCCCTCTGCCTGACTAAATTAATCCATGCAATTTCGTTACATTTTTAACAGTCACATTTCTCTCTGACATTATTGTACTTTCTCTAAATATTGTCAGTACTTTGTTACTGTTTTATCATGTTACTTTTGAGTTCTCTCAAATTGTATAACATTATGATTCTGGTTTCTAACAATACTGATTCTTTTCCCTACTTAGCGTATTGTATATTGAAAAAATCTTCAGGTGCTGAGGTAACTCCAAATGTTAGTTGTTTTATCACATAGGGCTTACATAAATGGAGAGTGTAGTAATACTTCTCCTCTTAGAGTGAGCTGGTGGTACCCTGATCTTAATTCCATTTTACTGAGTTCCTCTAATTTAGTCACTTCCCCTGTGACATCACCTAAAACCCTTATAAGGTACCTTTCTGTATTAGCCTCTTAGCAGCTTGAAATTCAGTGTGAAATCATGCCTCAACCAATTTTGTGGTTTGGGGAAGAAAGCTATGGGGTAGACCCTTATACTGTTTCAAAAATGTCTATACTTTTTCATTTTTCTTATTTCTTCAAACAAACCATTGCGTTCATTCAGAAATCTATCAAATGTATTTTCTCTAATTATGTATTTGATAACATTGTGCTGCGTCTTTAACTCCCACACCCCACTTTTCTATAGGGTAACTCATGAAATGTAACTGACATTCAAGCACAGTGCAAACAGACCTTCTTATTTTGTCATTTATTTTTGATTCTCCAAAACAGTCTTTCTTTGGGAGACACCCATTTGAATAGAATGGAAAGATTCTGGTGTTACCTTTCTGCAGTTTTAGCCGTGGCTTTCTTCAACTCAAACTTCAGCATATTTCTTGACTCTCAATAGTATTCCTTATCTAATTTTCTGGGTTTAACATTTTTTTCTGTTATTACCTTCATCTTCTTGTTCATCTATAGACTTTTGAGTAATATTGGTTATGTATCACTTTTTGTTTATCAGAATGGATTTCTGTTTTTGTCATTCATATTGTTATAGTATGCTTTTTTATTTTTATTGTTATTATTTCTGCATACTTTGCAAAAACATTGGATTTCTTACACTTATGTCTTACCCTTTTCTGGAAATAAACCTGATATCAGCCACCATAGACTCTGCATTCTGTTTTATTCTTTCTCTTTTTGATGGCTGATTTCACGCGTTTATCCATTCTCCTTCTCTTTTCATTTTTTTAGTTTTCTTTGCTACATACTTCTTTCACACTGCTAACTTTGTTAATTATTCTGTCAATTCCTCGTTTTCCTTGACCTGTATTTTTGAAAGTGCTAGACACCTTGAAAAGTTTAGAATTCTCCTCACATATCAGGCTCTAATAATGCCTTCCTTCTGTAATGCCCTGATAAACATGTTTAAATTATTTGGATCTTAAATCACTTTTTCTTCATCACTGAAGTCGTAATTCCTGGCTTAGGTACTCAGCTTAGTATAGAACAAGTGTTTGTCATTATTCACCTGCAGATCATCTGCAGAGCAATTCATATCTGAATATTGCAAATTTTCATTAAGTCTGTTTGTAATGATCTGATTCATTAATACCATCTATGAATTTATTTTCTTTAACTCCGTTTTCTATGTTTGATAGACTATGCTTTGCCATGACTAAGAATAATGCTCTACGCAATGTCTTCCATCAGTGGTTATATCAGTTTTATGACATTTATTAATTCTTTCTACACTCTTTTCTTCCACTGTGAACTTAAATTAAGTGTGCCATAGTCTATGTCACAAATTGTCAGGCTTAGAATGTCTATAGTATATTCTGTTTCTGTTTACTTTACTTTTTATTTTTTCATTATTGTATTTCCTAATGTGTTTCTGAGCATGCAGTCTTTGCCTGCTTTCATACGTTTGCTTGTTATTTTGCTGTTTGAGTTCACTGAGATGTCTTCTGCTTTAGTTATCTTATTTTGTATTGCTATAATGCAATGTTCTATCTATTAAATAACACAACTGCTTTTGTTAGAATAAATTTTTCTGTAAAAAAAATCATTACCCGTATCATATGTTTATGAAGAGCTTCATAGTTTCATAGGTTCAGTTGTCAAGCTTATAGGCAACAAAAGATTGATTGACATAACCCTGTGTTAATGCCAACTGCCTTTTGTTTCCCTTATCTATCTGACAGCCAGTTTGAATCAACACAGCAGAGCTTTATTTTAACTTCAGCTGTTCAGTCACATTTGCTAGTCCTTTTGGGTCAGTGGCTTGAAACTCCATATTCAAAATTGAAAGAATCTTTTGACTCTGTTTTTTGTGTTGCTGATTAGTTGCTTTTCTGTACTTTCTTGTCTTATTGGCTTATTTCAGTTTCCACATACCACAGCTAGTCATGGCCTTATATCATTCTCCATCATTTTGTTTATTTTTAATTTTTGTTGAGTGTTTGTTCCTTATACTTTTTAGATGTTTTGCAGTTTGAGGTTTCTAGTTCAGGTATCTTTAGTCCACCCAGGAGGAAGCTAGGTGGCCACTCTTTGATCAGAGCACACCTTGGCACCCAGGCTGCTGTGAGTACATGGGCAAAAGAAGATTAGGACTATCACATTGGTGGACTATTTGAGGTGATTCCCCCACATACACTTTGGCCACCTAAAGTTATAAAGGAAGGAAGTGATTCACTTGCATCAACCAAATAGCTAGGGAATTGTGATGTCTGGTGCCCTCTGAGGTCTTGTACAGAGATGCAATTCTGCACACTTATAAACCCGAGATCTCTTTCTTTCATGTGCATGAGCACTCTTACACACACACACACACACACACACACACACACACACACACACACACACACACACACACACACACACACACACACACAGACTCACACATGCACACACACACACACACACACACACACACACACACACACACACACACACACACACACACACACACACACACACTCGCAAGCACACAGACACATGCACACATGCACAGACACACACACACACACACACACACACACACACACATGCATGTATGCACACATACATGCACTCGGGGCACATTTGCATGTGCACTCATGTACACAACTTGAACAGGTGCCAAGGAACTTGGAGTTCCCACAAACACCACTCATAGGCAGTTTTTCCTCTATGCTTCTAATGCCAAGAATATGTATCAGAGGTCTCTTTGGTGTATTTATTCTAATCAAACTTTAGCTATCAGAATGTAGACTTTCCTATTTGTAGAGATGTGGTGGTAGCTTCCTCTGGGTACAGGAGCCTGTAGTTTTGTGCAGATGTAGGAGCCTGGTAATTGATCCTGAGTTCACAGTGATCAGAGGACATTTTGAGGTTAGCCTATTGCTGAATCTCAACTCCTGACCACTAGTTTTCATAGTCTTAGGAGATCAAGATGATTCTGATGTGGTAGTCACTATCTGTCTGTCTGTCTGTCTGTCTGTCTGTCTGTCTGTCTATCTCATCTCATATTGGACATCCAGTTGGAATCAACACAATAGAGCTTTATTTGTACTTCAGTTGTTTAGACACTCTTGCTGGTATTTCTGGGTCAATGGCTTGAAAAAAAACATAATCAAATTGCACCCTTGGCATCTCTGTAATATTTTGCTAAAATATCTGATAGGAATGCGAACAAAGAGCTTTTTAGGTAGCTGTCTTATGTTTTTTCCTTATCTGCCTCCAAGATCAGACGTTACCCACTCATTTTTGAATTGGATGATCAAATTCAAAGTTAGAGTTTTCACTGTGTAATACCCTAAACCACCCATAGTGAAGACCCATGGGATGTAAAGACTTAAAACATTAAAAAACACAGGCATTTGTAAACCATGGGGCTGAAACAGTGCTATTTCCTTAAGAGGTTATTTGTAATATTCTATGAGTGTTTTTTATTAAATTGTTTGCTTCTGTAACCTTTTTACCCTTTGATTTGGATGTTATTTGGGATAGTTTGTAGTCATCCTAATATTATGGACATCAGACTTCTCTATAATGAGATTGTTGATGGGCTTATGAGCAAATTTGAATGAATGTATAACAAAGGGCACAGATCCATACACAATGCAAAACCTATGAGTTGTCACTAAAGCCTCATTGAATCTCTTGTATGGCAATTGTTTAAGTTAAAACGTAAGTTCTTTCTGTTATATAATGCATTGAAATTGTATTATCCTAATCTATTCCACATCTTTATCAGTTCTTAGAATTTCATATATCGCCCATATCGTTTAGATCAGCTGAGGAGTAATTCATATAACAGTCAGGAAGTATTAGTTCCTATGAACTCTATTGCAATTTTCCCCTTTCAATATCTCTTTGTTAACCATTTCTTAAGATCTTACAGAAGCAAGTCTGTATTCCTTCATTCTAATTTTTAATTATATTTTTATCCCAAACCTTTCTCTCTAAGTAGCTTATCTGGTTATTACATAAGTTGAAACGATATATTGTAGCATTCAATACAGATGTTAATAATCTAACTAAGGTAATATTTCATTTAAATGCCAACTTGTAGACTTTATTGAAGAGTTTAAGGATATTCAGACTATAACATTCTGACTTTGTTTGGATAACTATGGTATAGTCTGTTCTTAGTTCACCTTCAGTGTTCACTTATGTCTTATATTTCTTAGTATAGGCTGCCTATGAACTTAGTCTTCTGTGTATTTTTACTTCCTATTGGATTATTAAGCAATAATCCATGACTGTGTGTGGGTATATCAGGATTTACCCACAGATGGTGTGGTTTGATCATGAAGGCAAAGTCTGAGTGATTAAACAAAGCCAACTGCGTGTAAATCCTGATATGCACTCTCACAATAGTAGATTATTGCAATTATACAATAACGTTACTTAAGAACGAAATTGCTTACCTTTCATAATAAAGTATTTGTATAACAGCACTTACATCTTCTTCTGCCTTGTCTTCTGTAGGCTGATGTACTGTACATGGGTATGGGACTTACATTCCCATGCTTGCACAGTACCTCTGTGCAGGAGAAACAATGGAGAAAAGAGAATCTACATTGCTGTTTTTTCTTTCTGTAGAAAAAAAAGAGATTTTATGAGGGACAGCGCAGAAATATAAAGAACATCAGGTGTGTTTCTAGCTGTTTAGTTTTGCAGAATATAATGATTTTTCTCTTATTCTGTTTTGTCCCCCAGCATATGTCTATAGAAAATCTGGCTGCTCGATATTACTTCAGTGGCCAGACTTTTTTCTATTGGAATATGCTCAATTTAAAACAGGCATACTGGTTGGGCTGTCCAATTGGTGCGCTCATTTTTGAATAGCAATGAGCCATTATTGCATAATTATTATTTATTTAAAGTATAATATTGAAAGTAAACTATGCACTGGAAAACCTCTCACAGTTTTGTAATAATATTTGCATTTCATGTTTTTGTTGTGTTTTGTTGTCGTGCATTTTTATGGCTGTTTTAATTTTTAGTAACTTAGTAGTCTTTGTTTCATGTGTTTATACTGACATTTATTAATTGAGTATAGACTGTACGTGTTTTTTTTCTTAACTTAAAACACTTGATTTTTTTAACCTTACCTGCTTTGTAAAGTTCTCTGTGATAAAGCATTGAAATAAAAGCTAAGTCAAGTTGAATTGAGTTACTTTGGACCCATCCTGGAACATGGTTTCAATCAGCATAAAATCTCTTGTTGCTTTTCCTCACGGAGCAGTCAAACTGCACATGAGATGCTTATTTAAGAAAACTAAGGAAAACTAAAGAAAATTAAAAAGGGAGATAAAAAGTCAGTAACCTCATCAGCAACAGGCACATGCGCAGCTCATAATTTCAACGAACGTTACTTAACAAGATACGTGCTCTGTTCTTACATGATGGCTGTGTAAATAGCTACACTTCAACTCATCAACAGTACAGGCTCAGCTTAGCAATTGTTAATAGAAAATTCTTTGTTACTCTGCTGAAATCATTAAATTGTGGTAATGCTTTGAAAATGTTACAAATTTTGTCTGCAATTGTATAATTTTCCCAGCTTGAGCTGTTAGCACAAAGTCACTCCCCAGGATTCAATAAAGGGTTTTTCCCATGCCAGAATAGTGCAGCAGCTCCTGCACGGAATATGGCTGCCAAGGGATTCAGTAAACAAGGCTGGGGGTGTGCACGAGCCTGCTAGCACTTTCCTGGCATGGACACCACTGAATAATGCTAATTACCTCATTTACTGGTGAAAACCATGCAAACGAGGTAAATTAGAGATTCAGTAAGCATTCAGGCATCCGTGCCAGAGCAGTGGCCATTGCATAAATGTATTTGGTTACTGACCATGTATATTTCTGCAAAAATCAAAACGGGGGCATGACAGCTCAAAGTAAAGCATGTATTATAATCATTAGGCATGCCAATGGCCAAAAATATGGCCATTGGCATGGAAACAATTTGCAAAAATATGAAAATCAAAGGGTATTTTTTGGCTGATTTCGGCCATTTAAGCATAGAGCAGCGGTGCGCAAATGAGATCGTGTTGAAAATAAAAAAAAAAATCTGAAAAGACAATTTTAAGTGAAATCTGCATTTTGACATTATAGTGTACAGCATGCAGAATCAAAACAATAACAGGTAACACTGGTTGCTAAGGGGAAAGGCTCTGGTGTAGTGGTGTAACAAGGGACTAAGGCAGTGGGGTATGCAAATGAACAAAATTTACTGAATCACAAAATGGGAGACCATTCTCTGGATGCACCTAACCGTGTAGGAGCTATAAGGCAGTGGTATAAGCAGGAGAAGCAGCTGACATGAAAAGGGTGTGTGTCATGCTTGGTGTAAGCACATTGGAGCTCCACGGCTTCCATTTGAGCTTAGCTAAGCACAGCTAAGGAAGGGTGTGTGTCTGAGACTGTATTTACTTATTCCATGAAACAGAGAGCATATTTGCATCCAGTGGAGGGATATTTCTGCATAAAAGTGTTTACCTTAGCTAAATGGGTTTGTGTGTCGAGCGCCAGGTCTTAAAAAAAAAAAAAAAAAAAAAAACAGAAATAGCAGAAATGTTTACATTTGAGCAGTGGGTTTGCATGGCGTGCCACATGGCTTAACAGGGGTGGAAATGAGAAGGGAAAACAAAAAAAATGGGAAATAGCAGAATAAAAGCAATCAAGTACAAATAATATATCTGGCAGGTGGAAGGTATCATAGTCAGCCAATCATACAGGCAGCATCTGGAGCACAACATTATAAACTATGGAAACACCTTTCAGTCTGTTTTTTCCCACAAACTCTGCACCATTGGTGTACACACTTGGGGGAATTCTAACTGACAAAATGTTAGGGGCTGCTGTCACTTTGATATATCAACATGTGCTAGAGGCTAAGAGCAGTGAGGAGGATAATGCTGGCAAGCACCCCAGACTGAGGAGAAGAAGAAGAGTGTTCAGATCCAGGGTAACCGACCAGGGGCTATATGATCTGAAGATAGTAGAGCACTATAGGGTGGACAGGGAACAGCAACTCATCGAGCTGTGCTGGCCTCACCTGAGACCCAGAGCCAACAGAGGGGAACCCATCCCAGTGGATTCCAAGGTATGTGTAGTCTTAAGAATACTAGCTACATGTACTTTCCAAAGACCAACTGGGGACATCATAGGGGGTCTCACAGGCATCTGCATCCAGGGTGCTCCACTAGTTCCTGGATGCCATGCTACCACATGGCAGCGAGCACATTTACTTCCCCAGAACCCAAGAGGAGAGGACCAGCAATATGTGCCTCTTCCACCATGTAGCAAACTACCCAGAGGTACTGGATGCCATAGACTTTATGCACATTCACATCAAAGCACCACCCAGTGAACAGGGTAGGGTCTATGTAAACTGGAAGGGCTTTCACTCCATCAACTGCCAGGTTGTGTGCAATGCCCAGGGCATTATCATTAATGTGTGTGCTGGCAGCCCTGGAAGCTATCACGACTCCCACATCTGGCATTCCTCACAGCTGTACCAGGGATTTTCCAAGGGGACATTCCATATGGCCATCTGGTGGGAGATACTGGCTATGCACTGGAGCTGTGCATGATTGGATGATGACACCCATCAGAGATGCACACACACCCACTGAAGAAAGCCATAATGAGGCACATGCACAAACCAGGATCATTATAGAGCGTGTGTTTTTGATCAAGTCGTGGTTCCACTGCCTTGACATATCTGTTGGAGCCCTGCAGTATTCTCCAACCACATGTTCACACATGTTCATAGTATGTGGCATGATACACAATATGATCCTGCAGAAACAGCTGCAGCAGGAATAGCACGGGGATGGGCCACACATTCCCCCACCATTGTCAAGGTCCCTGCAGGCACAGAGGGACTCGGAGGAGGAACCCCTGAGCCAGCTCCTGTAAGCAGATGAAGGCTTGCTCAGTATGCCCTGCCTTGGCAAAGAGGTAATGCATAGCACACACACACTGACACTGTAGGAACCCAGGGACTGACACCTCTCTCCGACTTGCATACACAGTAAAATGGATGCCACACACATCACACTACCTGTACCTTACCATGTATAGGCAGTGTACTGCGTGCATACAACATAGGCAGCCCTCAAGCACTGGCCTCACAACTGCCGCAGTCACAAGGTAAGTCAGTCTTCTTAGCAATAAATGAATGGATTAGTATGTTCTGGTAGCATATCTGTGGTATTGCTGGATGCATGCAAGGGAATGGGGTGGCCTACTGGAACAGCAGCAGGCAACTAACAGCTATGTGGGACACCAGGAAATGTTTGCGCAATACTGGCTTCCCCACACTATGCAGTAGTACCCAAGGTGACAAATCCCACTGCAGTATATGTGGGGGAGGGCAACTAAGTGGGGGTCATAGGTCTCAGGTATGGTGGTCAGTGTGGGGGTGCCATACTCACCCTTCAGCCTCACCCAGAAGTCAGCCATAAAAAAACATAAAGAAATGTCTGGCAAAGGCCCACAAGTGGTGACAATGATGAAATACCACCCTACAGACTTACACAGTGATAGCACAGCAGGTTTTGTAGTTTCAGTAGGGCTCTGAAGGGCAAGAAGTCTGAAACTCAAATGTATGCCATTACAATCTGACCTGTGATCTTTAGTGATATGTCTCTAGTCTCCAAGACAGGGAAAAATACTATGCTAAATGGAACCAAAATATCAAGCAAATATCAGTGCAGTCTGTGCAAATGTGTACAGTTGACATGTGTGCCCCCCACATCCATACTCCCATAGAAATGCAGTAACATGTATGTTTGCAGAGAAATAACAGCAGCGCACACATTGCCAAGGCTGTCCCAATACACATTAAAGACTGTTGTATGTCCACAATATTGCAGGGGTCAATGAGCTATGTATATGCGTGGTTAATACTGTCAGCATGTGGCCAGCACTTACTCCCAGCTGTTGTGTCATAGTGGCCTAGGTACTGTGCTGTCTTTGACAGGGCCATGTTCCAAGAACTGCAGTGCCAACTATTCTGCATGTCACCTACACCTATGGTAGGAGATGTATACACTGTCCAGATGTCAATATCTATTAATGCAAAAAAGCTGTACAGGTCATGGACAGGGAGCCACACATATGGACAGTACACAGCTTGAAGTAACCTACACAGTGCCTACCTTATCTCTCAACTGTACAGACCTATTGCAGAATGTCCAGAGGTTTGCATCGTAATTGTGTTCTGTATAACATGAAATAGTGGCTGTCTGGGAATTCATTGGCAAATCATGTAAAACGAAGGTCAGAAAATAATGACAGATTGTAGTGTCAGGCTTAATACCCTATAGAAACACACATGCTATTGCAAAACCTGTTATTGAATCACTTTTCTAGGTTTGTAAGGCCAATACTTAAAAATGGTCCCTATATTTAGGCCTCTGTCCCTCAATCACTTATGGCTTTGCCCAGATGTCTGACTCTCACAAGTTGAGAGGTATGGTGCCTAGTAGGACACCAGGCACCTGAAGGTCAGTGTACTATCAGTGTATAAAAGGCTGTCACCTTTCTGTGTCAGCACTGACAACATGTCACTGGCCAACAGCCATACCCCTGGAATGACTCAGGTTGTCACAGAAGGAGCACAACTAAGCCTTGTATATATGTTCTGCTTGTCCTAACATTGCATTTGCCTGCCAACTATTTGCAAAACAAGAAAGGGCCATGTCAAAACAGCAATGGCAGACAGTGGGGAAGCAGACATCAAACCCATAAGAGCAAGCAAGCAATTACCAAATATGTCTCCCAACTGTATATGTTTGGCAGAACATTATTAACCCGCTGTCCCCATGTGTGGGCCTTTGTCTGACTGTCATATTTGGGCCTGTCCAGATGTCAGTCTGTGGTGGTTTGACAGCTAGGCCCACATGTAGCCTCATAATAACATATAGCAACACAAACTGTCTAAGGACCACAACAAATGGAATGGTGCAATGATGGACAACCTGCTAATTAGGTACACTCAAAGGTATGAAGTCTATGACCTTGTGTATGATGAAATGGCATGTACCTTTCCCACATTAGAAGTACAAATACATAACAGCAGCCACTGTGGGCAAAGCCTGTGATTAGACTACAGAAGGACAAACAGACACACATAAGGGGAAGGGAGACCACTGTCCAGACAAATGGAGAATGTGCACACCAGAACAAATTGTGCAGTAACATAGGTGTCATGCAGTGTAAGGAGTCAGTAAACATTACCTGCAAATACACAACACACACCCATGTAAGTTAAGGTCCACAACAAAACAAAACCCAAACAATGGCTGCCTCAGAGGCAAAATCACATGACAACTCCACAAACCTACACACCACAGGCCATGCCAACTCCACACACCAGTATCTTGCAGGCACTAAGGCCTTACCCCAAACCCCAAACACCTACCCTACACAGATAGTCTAGCATCACTGTCCATCTACCCCATTCCATACAGACTCAGCTGAGGTGACTCTTGTATGGCATACAAAGCAATCCAGACCCTGCCTTGATGCGACTGTTGCATATCTATAACTCAAAGCCCACTCCATTAACCTGTGGGTGCAGCATCAACCTGGGCTGTGATATCAGTATGGCTTGTTGGTGTGACAGATACATGTACCACACACTCCCCCGTCTGTGGAATACACTCTCTGTCAACAGCAAGCCAAGAGCCTCAATACCTGTAGTCAGGTGCTCCCTATATAAGTGCATGGGAAACACAAAATACAGTCCTGTGATCATACCTGTGTCCCTGCTGGACAGGGGATCTGTGTGCTGACATGTTGTAACATGGGCTACACTCTTGTCTGTGTGGGTTATAAGAGCATCAGGGCCAATACCCCACTAACATCATAGCAACCTATCAACCTATACACAACTGTCTGTCAGTGGTTCACCACATTACTCTGTACTGCTCTGCCACTGACATACCTGGAAGTCACAGTGCTATGTGGAATATACTACACATATAATAGACATTTCTGCACAGTAAAATGCACTCTGTACCCACACCAATACCTCCCAACCTCTGACAGCAAGACATCAGGACAAGGTCATAAATACAAGTGGGACAAAGACACAATGATAGACACATGTTGTAAATATTGCCCTTGCATATTGAGAACGTTGGTAGGATAAGGAGTTCTGCATTATCAGGAATTGTCTGAAGGTTATGAAGTTTGAAACAATGATGTCTGTCATTATTTTGTAACTTCAGTCTTCGATTATATACAACTAACTTACCATAAAAACACAAGTTTATGTAGACTGGACGAAACTTCTAGACAAACACCTGGACAATCCGCCAAAAAATGTACAGTTGAGCAGTATGGATGACTTTTCAGTTAAGAAGAATACCACACAAGCAGGAGATCCCCAGCCGGTATATTCCCAAGTTGCTGGACTGTTTACACAGTTTCATCAGTCAACCGGTTGTTGCCACACCTCTCAACTGGTCTTTTTGGGCAAGAATGTATATAGTCTGGCTCATAATATTGGTCTGTGCATCATACATCTTGTATTCCTCTGGTAAAGCACTGTGATGATTTGAGGATGTCTGCTACTAGGTAATGACACAATACATTGCAGTGTCAGACTTCAGATATGTCAAAAAATGTCTGCTAAAAGAAACCCAGTAGCTCTAGGAAAGTCCTGTTTACTTTTGAGAGGTATGGCTGTAGAACACAAAACCCCAGACCGGAGTACAACTATCTCTGGAATGGACTCCACTCTCACTATAGAAGGTCATACTGGGCATGCTCCTACACTTAGGGAATCACAGGCCATGATGGAACCCACATTGGACTATATAACTGTATTGTGCATATATGTCTTTGCATACAGTCAGCTATGTACACCTTAACTGTCCCTACACACACACATCAGACACGATTACCCATAGCTAGCTGTATGTGGCCTATATGTGATATATTTGCATCTGTTGTGTGTGATACACAGACATATATGTGGGCAACAGATAACAATATGTCAAGTATGCACACACATAGATGTGGGGAACAAAGAGACAGACAGTGATAGAGAGAGATACAGGGGAGGACACACAGAGAGTGAGTCATACACACGGATACCCTGAATGGCATAGAGTGATGTCCTCCTGTGGACAGTGGCATACCGGTCATAACTAGTCACAAGTGCCAGCATGAAGGCGAGCTCCATTATGTAATAGTATTATGGTGGAGGTTATTATATGACATCACCTGCCTTTGTGTGTGTGTGTGTGCGTGTCTGCAGGCTTAAGTATTAGGAGGCTGTTCCCACTCAGTACACTTCCCATTGTCCTACTTCACAAGATTTGCTGCTGTCATTCACATTAGAAGTACCGTTAGACACCTGTCAGCCCTATAAGTTCTGTAGTGCATGTGATAACTGTGTAACACTATAGTACAAATAACTAGATAGGTACGGGTTCTAATCTCAGTCCTGGCAAATATAAGTGCTTAGCTAAACGCACACCCGCTGACTACTGCTTAAAAGTGCTTACTCTCGCTAACACCCGCACTAATTTCTTTTAAAGAAAAGAAAATGGGGAGATAGGAAAGTGGTGAAAAAGGGGGCACAAAGAGGGTAGGACAGTAGAAAAACAAGCTCAGGATTTGCAGGAAGGATGTAGGGAAGGTCCATATATGCCCATTTCTTTATCAGCAACAGTTCTGCATATGTGTGTAATTTGGTGTGAAATTTGAAACCTTCAACCCCTGAGAGAGGGGTGAGGACAACAAAATATGTTGTACAGCCAATTTTAATTATCAGTTGACATGTTCAGCAGACATGTCTGCAAAATGGGCAGCTATGTATGGGGCGTAATTTTTTTGTGGTAACAGAGTGCCCTTTTTTATTTTTTTTTCAGGTGAGAGTGGAATGTGAGGTACAGGAAGTATGTATATTTGGGGAGGTAGGTTGGGGAGGTTAACAGACAAGACAAACAAGACGCATACAGGGGCGGAGTATGACACATGTGGGGGGGAAACACAATTGACGGGGATGGATGTTTGGATATCGCGAGCCCATGAGCCCACAGATGGCAACAGTGGAACTGAGATCCCCACCCATGGGCAGTTACCACTGCGCCTTCACTGCCCAGGACGGGGCTGTGCTGGGGGCTGTATAGGATGGGCAGGCACACCCGTGAGTTGCGCCACCCGTGCCTCAAGCTGACGTAGGGGGGTTCAAGCACAGAGTGCCTGATCTCGCTACGCACCACAGACCGGACACTTTGGAGGGTGAGTGGACGTTCTCCTCTGGCCACGCTTGCAGAGGGGGGACGAGCCCCATCCCCTGCAGCACTTCCACCCGAAGGTGGCACAGGGCCACCGGAGGAGGTTCCGGCCTGGGCACTAGTGCCAGGTGAACTCGCCAGCTGAGGTGGGAGAGGTGGGTCTGCTGGAACCCGCCTTCCCTGTTGTCCTATGTTTAGCAGTATTTTATGACATTTTGGGCTAGTAACAAACAACACAATTCAAAATTAGTTGTAACAGCATGCATCAGTATTCCCATTAACCAAACACCCATGAATTCCAAACATTGAACAGCAAGCATAACACATGCATATTTAGAACAACAGTACACAATCCAACAGCATGCAGGGTTGATTGATGGCAACAGGCCATCAGGTTTGGATATGTGAACAGTGCACATGCATCATCGTACATGCAGATATGTATGAACCAACAGGACAAATGTCCATGGGAATTAATTGTGAATACACATACCCAGTTTGGTGTGGAATGGCATTATTTGTGAAATAGGGTAGGGTGAAGAAATATTACATTAACAACTTAAACTACCTATACATATGCTGTACATTTCTAGTAGCTGCAGATATATATACCCTACATGTCTTAGTACAGTTTCCTATATGTAACCTTAGGAATGTTGGTGGTGGGAATGTTACTGCTACATTAATATACATTCCATTTTTATTCATACATGTTCATATCTGGCTGTGTTCAGGTACAGCATCCTGCTACATTTGATTTATATGGCTCTAGACAACTGTGGATGTTCAGTATTTCATACAACCATACTATCTCCATATTGCAAGGGTACAGCAACATATCCAAATTGTGGGACAGACACATTCCAGGTTCAGTACTTTCTTAAACCCATTTCACTCTTTGGTTGTGGCTGTCTCATTCATTTCATAATGTACTGACTGCAGTATAACTTTATTCCAGACTTATTACAGCTTTCTTGGTCAATTCATACCTCTTTCTCACACTCTTACTTGTTTTATTTTTACAATTCATGATGGTACTGAATTCTAGGCATTATTAACATTTCTTACTTGTTACAACAATCCTTTCCAACAGACTCACTTATTTCATATGGCAGATTTTAAAAGGGGATGTATTTGACACATGTCTATCCTCTGTAGATTGTTCACCAGTCATTTTCAGGCTGAAGCAGTTATCTGATATTACAATACAGGTGGAAAATCTCTATTTGACACTTATTTAATGTTTATTTCTGGATTACAGGCTGCATCACTTATCTAATCATACAGTACTAGCAGAATCTTTCTTCTAGGCTTATTTGAACTTTATTAATATGTGACAACACTGAACTCTTTTACAAGCTGTCTCACTTATATTCTATAACAATTCCATCAAAATAATTACTAACCTGCCTGGTGGCGCAACCGCACCAGCCTATCAGCATAGGCTCGCCGATTCATAGAACGGACACCTGCAGCTATGATATAAATGAAGTAATATTGGAACATACATCTCCATAATATAGGTTAAGATAAATTTCTTACATACTTAATTACATGGATACTTAGTAGTGGGACATTGGGCATTTGCCGGGCCTCCTGGATCCAACGATTCAGTTGGTCCTGCTTACGTCTCTTCAGGTCCACATGGTGGTGACGGACCTGTTCACCAGTCCTTGGTATGCCTGTGGCACTAGTGAGATCATGTGCCAACCGGTTCCATGCCTCTGCCTTGTATGCACCCCAGGGAACCTGGCCATGCATGAGTTGAGCCTCATGATCGCGGACTAGGAGCCAAACCATATATTTGGACTCCTCAACACCCGACCTCTGTGCTCGGAAGCGACTGCCCTCTCCTACACCTGCCATCCTGACTGCAAATGGGTTCCACAATCACTTATGCTGTGTATTCCTGCCTATGGGGCTTATATATGCCGGTTTTCCTGCACTTATCTGTGATTGGCCATTTTGGACATGTATCAGCTTATAAAAACCTGCTTTGTCATGCTTCTATTTCCATTCATTCCTATATATATATGCTAATATTGCATTTCTCAGTACAACTGTCATGGCTTAGTGGTTTAGTACTTTGACTATGGTGCACAGTATCACAGGTTCGAGCCAGGCCATTGCTTTTTTTTTTTATTTTACTACTGTCTAGACAGGCTAGGGGGTGTGTCTGCGTAAAGGCGGTTTTGATACAGCTTGCTCAATGTTGCCCGTCGGTAAGCCGGTTGGCGCGCTGTGCAGCTCCGTGCAAATGGCTTACGCTGGGTACCGCATTATTTGGCTATGAGCACGCATATTACGCTGTGTGAAGTGTTGCTCAGCTACGGGCACCCATTTTAAGTGTGTTAAAGCGCCGCTCAACTCCGGGCACTCATATTACACCTGTTAAACCGCTGCTCACCTGCTAGCAGTCATACTCAGCTTGTGAGAGCGCTGCTCAGCTATGGGCACTTATGACATTTTTTTTTATTTTATTTTCTCAGATTTCTTCAAAAATACATGGCCCATTTCATTACATTTTACTTAAATTATAGTTATATATATATATATATATACATATATGTTAGGGGATTGTTTCATGCTTATTTAACTAAATATAGAAAATGATGTTGTGGGGGTTCGAACCGTGACTACCTCCTCTTTGGCCAACGTCTCTACCGCTACGCTATTGCTACTTGGCTTAATTTGCATATTTAGATCTTATATGCTTTTCAATGACTGCTAACTGTGGCTGAGCGGAGGGCATACCCGCGCAACCGAGCGCAACTACGGGCAAACATTTTTGAAATTATAAAAAACAAAATTAAACTGTTATTTTTACGTTTTACATTACAGTTGAGTTTATAGTCTGTGGGGGCATGTGTGGTGTTGTGTTTCTTGACATTTCCGCGGACTCGCTTGTGGGAGGTTACTTTCAGGACTCTGACTCTTCTGGGGGCATGTCCCTTTGCAGAACTCGCCATTCAGACATGCCCCCTACTTTCCTACACGGACCGTGTTAGCCTAGGGTGTGATTCAGCATGCCCTCATGCATATGCATGGCATGCTGATGTCATACCGTTTAACTGCAGCCTCCGTGTAAGATATGTTAACTCTTACACGGAGGTTTCGTGAATCCTGCCCATTGTGAAAATAATGCCCTTCCAGGAGTGTAGAAGCCTCTCTTTGCAGTGTCAGGCCTCAAAACACCCCTGGGTGGGTGTTGTTTCCACAATAACACACATCTTGTGGGACATTATTGCTTGCTTACCATCAAGCTAATCTGTCGGAGAGTGTACAGTTTTAACATGCAGTGTAATTTGTGATCATACTATAGTAAAGGTTATGATACTATCAATAATACAGACACAGATATGAAAGACAACAAGGGCACCAGAGCTGTACTGGATTGCCAGAAGGTAGAAACCTGATTAAAGGAGGTAGGTGGGAAGCAGGAATTTGAAAAAGAAAAAGTGTTACAGAAATGTGACATTTCCCTTAAGGGATGGTATATATGAGGTTTGGAACAGACCATTTTGTCATGGGACATCTTCAGTTGGGGTTGGATACATAGATTAACAGGAATCAAGAGAATAAGTGGAGGATAGGGTTATATGGGATGGAGGGAGGTTTAGGAGGAAATAAGGTAAGGGTAGGGAGGAGCTTAGAGAGTTTTGTCAAGTGTAACTGAGGTAGGAGTCACATTTTTGGTGTGAACTTGCTACTGTGAATATTACGTCCATGACGACCTGTAGGTACTGTGGTGCAGGTAGGCCTTGGACTACATTTATCTAGGAATGGGAAGTAGAGGGGTTTAGGTGGAGGTAATTTTTTTTTTTTTTACTGTGGTTGGCATTGTGTTAGTGAGACTCACTTTTCAGCATTGGTGAGTGAGGTAGATAAGTCTGGGTGCATTAGGGATTTATATATGGCTAGACTTGGATGTTTTCTTAGAGGTTTTGTGTGTTTTGTCAAGGGTGGCAGTTTTCTGGGTTAAGCAGTGGCATGCAGTGGTTGCCACGCATGAGTTGTTGTACTGGGTGGGTGGCTCAAGCATACTGCTCAGCTGTACAGATTTTCTGGTTAGTCTGTCAAATTTCTAAGTAGTAAACAATTTAAGTTGCCCCCCCCCCTTTTTCCCTTCATGAACAATTTGCATTTTTGTTAGTGCAGTGGTGGGATAGGGAAATCCCTCAGTACTTGGCCATCATTTGTTCAAGGTTTTCCTTTCCTGATTGAAAGATATGGACTTTTTCCCTAACTGCCCTTTGCGATACTGAAAAATATTTAAAAAAAAAAAAAAACCCTACAAACTAAAGAGCCGTTTCCTTTTGAGAAGTACTGTGGTTTCCCGGGCAATGCAATACTTGCGAGTACAGGCTGCTCTCGACATACTTACAGAGTGGCTTTACCCATTATGGGGGGGTCCTTTGTTGACTGCATTTGAGTTCGGGTTTCTATCCTTCAGAAAACACCTGCCATCAATAAGCCTGGTATTCTAGGCACTTTTAGGTTTATAAGAAAATAGTTTGTTTTTTAAGAGCAGATCGCTGTGACTGCATTCAAAGGTAGATGTTGCCGAGCATGTAGATCCAATGGGTGTCAGCTCGATTTTGATTTTAGGCATAATTTATAACTTAATAAAAAAAAAAAAAGGGCAGTTCCACTGCATGCGTGATTACAGTTGAAGGATCGTTTTTGTCATTCCAGGTCTTAGACTGCTGACTGGGAGGGTAGTTGATGTTGGTGGAAATTACATTCATGGGAGATAGAGTGCTGTGTTTTCATTTACAGGACATAGAGATTATAATGGAGCTGAGGAAGGTAGTCGGTGTTGATGGAGATTGTTTCAGTTGTTGGGGGTTTTGGAATGCTTCATCTATGGCTTAACTTGTAATCGGTTTTGGTGTACAGTGATGATTGCTCCTTGTGTGATGACCACAACTTCAGGTATTTCTCTTCTGCCCTTGCTATCTAGTTTTTGTTGAGGGCTTACATTAGTTGTTTTGTTTCATTGGTGGTTTAGGGTTTGTTTTATCTCCCTTGCTGGTTTTTAGTTTCAGTGTGGCGGTATTGAGGGTTCATTTGGGTGCTGTTGTAGCTTTGTAGTCTCTCTCTGTTACCGCTAGTGGCACAGGTTCATTTGCTGTTGACTTGTTGGTGCCTTATTGCTAGTACTGTGTTTTTTGTGGGCTATGAAGCCATCTGTGCTCAGCGGGTTATGCGCAGGCACATTTCTGTAGATGGGGGTGGGCGACCATTACAGGTATTAATGCATATGTGTGGGAAGCCATACCAGCTCGTGAAGGGGAGGTTTTCCGGCTAATTGCACTTCCCTAATGGCTGAAGTTAAAAATTAGTACTTTGTAAAAAAAAAAAAAAAATTCTCCTTATATCTTTCTTGAGCAGCATGTAATATATGTATATGTATATATATATATATATATATATATATATATATATATATATATATATATATATGTATATATATATATATATATATATATATATATATATATATATATATATATATATATATCTATCTATATATATATATATATATATATATATATATATATATATATATATATATATAGGTGCCCAGTCTGTTATCCATCATACAGTGTCCAGAATTAAGTTATTTGGGTCCATTTACATAAACTGCAGTTTTCAGATCCATTACTAGAGAAATCGCTCTCGGTCTGATGGCATGAGTGCATATTGGTGAAGGGTGATTAAGTTGTAGTGTTGCTCTGTTTCTGTGCAATTTCTAAGTAATTGATAAAAAAAACAAAAAAAAAAACATTTTTACAGCCGGTCAGAATTGTTTTCTGCTCTTTGGTTCCATGTACTGGTGTTGGGTGGTGCAGTACTGGGGAGGGTGGAGGTCTTTCCTTGGTCGACATGTGACAGTTGGCTTAGGACTTGGTGGGCTTGAGGCTGCTGCAGACTTTTGAGTCATTGGAACTTTTGGTGTGTGCTGGGCATTCCAGGTGTGTGGCTAACAGATGGGTAGCAAGTGCCCAGGTGGGGACGTGGAAGCAGTTACTTTGCAATAAACGGTTTGACCCTCAAGGGGATTTGCGTCCTCCAAGTTTTACTTTCCCTATAAGCTTTACTTCTGTAGTTTGTTTCGTACTGACAAGATCTGGGTTCAGCAGGAGATCCCGTCTATCTGTTGGGGGGAATTTAGTTATAACAGGTATTGGTCTACATAGCTCTGTACTATGTAGACTGTTCAGATTTTGGCCTTATGTTTTGATTGGTTTCTCAAAATGCTAGTTGTCTGGCAAATCACTGTCCAATTGGGTGGGTTGAGGTCATGACAGACTTTTAAGTTTCTCTAATTTTGGGTCTTTGCCCTCCAATTAGTTCTGGCTTTGTTCTGATTTCTTGTTCTAACAGGTGAGAGGTATGGGTGGAGAGTATCTGCATGTTGCGTTGTGGGTGGAATGTTCTAGCACCATTTCTTCAATAGGTGGACATGTTCCACTAACATCTTACTCCACATGCACAGATTTTGTAGGAGGGAGAAGTATGCTGAGAATGCCCACGTCCTTTTCTCATAATTTGGTCCATTTTCATAAATGGTTTAAGACATAATGTAATACTGGGCTAGTTATATTGGCTTGTATGACCAGTATAAGTTGTACAAGCAATATGTACGTAATTAAAAAAAAAATCCTTTATGTATGGATTTGTCCAGATGTTTTGCTCGAAGAGGTTGGGAGGTATGGTTTGCATGCACTTGCAATCTGCAATAACAGGAGTTTGCTATGGACTCCCCAGAGTGGACAACAAATGCAGGTGGTAAGGGATGGGCATAGTGTTGCTGTGTTTGTCGCATACACAGGGTAAAGGGTTTGATTCCTATCTTTAATTGCATTGTGTCCATCGTACTTGTAGAAGTTGGGGGATTTGGGAAGCACCTGTGTTGCACCTCTACTGACCAAATGTTCTAGGATTAGGCTAGAATAATTACAGTGTGGTATATTCTGAAATCTAGGGGAGGCATGGTAAGGTTATGGGATGTTATGTTAGGTAAGCCTCTCCTTTCTCTTGTATGCCACCTCAGAGTCCATGATTTACAGTACTGCCAGGGTATGGAATGGGTGCAGAGCGCATCATGCAGTAGCCTGAAGTGGGTTTGAAGGTGGCGTGATCTGTTGTGATGGATGTTCCTGCTACTGGAATGGAGCACAATGAGGTTGCAAATGGTTGAGCTATGAGGGGTGTTTCAATGACTGGAGTGCTATGCAATTAGGTCAAAGACCTGCCAGATAGAGCTGTATCAGCTGGAGGTTAGGAGGAAGGGGTCCCTTTAGGTGATGGATGTTGCTGCAAAGGGGTTTTGAATGTTGGAGCTACATGCAGTGAAGGCACAGGTGTGAAGCAGTCAGTAGTCTGAAGGAAGCAGAGCTGGAAGGTAATGAATTCTGCTGGGTGGATATTCTGGGTGGCTGGAGTGGCGTACAATGAGGTCTCAGGTGATCCTACTCTAATCAGTTATTTGTAGTTCAGATTTCAGAAAGCATTGCTGGTATGCAGGTGCTTTTGGGATATTTATGGAAATGGGTGCTTTGTCTTCATCGGGGAAGATAGAAGGCATAAGTAAGGCATAGTTTTAGGTTGCTTTCTAGATGCAAGCCAGGTTTCAATTTCTTTCTAGTTGCATAGGTATCCTAAGGGATGAAAAGCTTTAAGGGAGAGGCTGAGGACAAGCAGATTAAGGTTGTTAAGCTGGGAGTTTGCAATTCATTTAGAAGATAGGGTAGGTTGTGGGGGGATTCTGGGTTGAGGTGTGGTAAACAGTATGATGATAAGCTTGTTATTCTGCACTTTGGGATGGTTTCCAGGCTTATGTTTCTAAGGTTTTTCATATCCTCACCATATTCAGGTAAGTGAGTTTTCACAATTCAGAGTGCAGTGCATGTTGCTTATTGTGGAAATGCGCAAGGGTGTATGTTGTCCTTGTCCTAAGGGCTTATAGGTGGAGCCAGAGGGGGAGTTTGTATCTTTGTTTTTGTAAATGGCTGTACGGTGGGATTGTGGCCAGTTTTAATTTTCTTTATCTAGTCAGTAATTTTGTTGAGAACTCCTGTGTTGGTAGAAGAGTGATAGCTTTAGCTATAAAATAAGACCTTGTTTTATTTAGCAGGGGTATTTTGTACTATTACTAAGGGAGTTAGAAGGTAATTGTATGGGATCTTTGGTAGGCCATTTAATTTTCAGGGGTGATTTTGCATCTGGTAGTGTCTGCATTTTATGCAGTTGATAAATTAGATATTCCTTTGGTGGCGTATAATGGTCTTTAAGAATTTGGTTTATGCATGTGGAGTATTTACAGTCTTTTCTTTTACAGATCATTCTGACTGCAGATTGGGACGTGCAGAGTTAGTATTGCTTGAGGGACTGAAGAAATGTGGAATTGACAGGTGAGAGAAGAACCAGAGGAGGGTTTTGGCTGATGGAGCAGTATAACAGGAGGCCATGGTTTGCCAGCAGTGCAGTGAATATGGAGTTATTGGCTTGTGGTGTTTTTCTTCCTGCAGGCATAAGGTAATGTCTTGTTTTTGTTTGATCTTGTATGGGAAGCATCAGAGTGGAATTTTACACTGTTGTATGGGTAGTGGGGGGTCTTTGGAATGGGTCAGATAGTATTGCAAGACATCAGGGGTAAGGGATTAGTGATTTGTATTGCGTCCGTTAGGCTTGTGAGCTAGATGGAGGGTTTTGATGGGAAGATTTAGCTTTGTGTTACTGTAGTTTCAGGGTAGACTGGGCTGGATTGATTCACTATATTCTGGACAGTAATAGCATGCCACATACATTGTATGACCTGGGGGCATCAGGCATTCTACAGTTTGTTGGTATATTGTGTTAGTTAGTTTTGCCTAGCTTGGTCTATTGTTGGTGATGCTGGCCATGATGATGGTGTTTTTGAGGTCATACTGCTACTGGCCATGATGGTGGTTTAAGTGTCTTACTGTTTATAATGGGTAGTTGGTGTGATGGTAGCATTTTATTAAATGGTATTTAGAAGATATTTAAGAGGGGTATTACATTCTTTGGATAGCAAAAAAAAAAAAAAAAAAAATTCATTGGCGGTACTATGGGGTTGCAATGTGGCATGGTGATATGCATTTGTCTCAGCATGACTTCTATGGTAGTGTGCTTAGTAGTGGGTCCAATGGCTGGTAAGGCTCTTGGTATCATTGTGAGGCATCCTGTGGTTGGGTGGTATCATTTAATTACATCATGGCAGTAGTTATGATAGGTGATGAGGTTATGGTTTTCTACCTTAGCATAGGTAAGGGGTTAGTGGTTTGTTTTCAGTTGTTAGGTACTTGGCTGTTTCTGTTAGTTAGGTATAGGGTTAGGAGGTAATGATTTGGATCCAGCTTGGTTAGGGAGGATGGGTACACCGAATGATGTTTGACCTAGTGCCTTGCTGGTGGTTATTTTGCTGGAAGTTTGGTTGAAGAGAGGAAGAACATCCTGATCAGGCTGGTGGCTGGAGAAGAGGGCCAGGCTTGCCCTCTTCTGTTTGCCCTCTGGAGTTGGATGTGCAATTCAATAACTTGGGATGGAAAGTGAACAGTTGCTCTGTTGGATAAGTTAATAAGCAAGCAGAGCTGCTTATTTGGATGGTGGTGTAATTCAATAAATTGAAGGTGAGCGGGGTAATGCTGCCTTGTTAGTGCAAAAATAAGAGAGCAAGTGGTGGACGCTACTTATCAAGGGTGAGTGGTTATGCTGTCCTTATGTTTATTTTATGTTTTCTTTCATGGATGTTATTATCACCTGTGTCAAGTTTTTTGGCTGAAATTTATAATTATTGGTTAACAAGCATGTTTATGGAAAATTAATAAAGGTTGTCAAATGTCATTTGGTGTTGTGTTTTTATTGAAGTAGACCAGGACAAAAGAGGTTTGGAACAGACCATTTTGTCCTGGGACATCTTCAACTGGGGTTAGATACATAGATTAACAGGAATCAAGAGAATAAGGGGAGGATAAGGTTGAATGGAAGGGAGGGGGTTTAGGAGGAAATGAGGTAAGGGTAAGGAGGGGCTTAGAGGGTTTTGTCAAGTGTAACTGAGGTAGGAATCACATTTTTGGCATGAACTTGCTACCCTCCCTCCCTTCGCCCTTTTATTGGTGGGTTTGCGGTTAGTTCAGTCTGGAAGGCATAGAAGAGGGGCAGACTTGCCCTCTTCTGTTCCTCCTCTGGTGATGGATGTGCAATTCAACAAGTTGGGAAGGAAAGTGAGTGGTTGCTCTGTTGGATAAGTTAATAAGCAAGCAGAGCTGCTTATTTGGATGGTGGTGTAATTCAATAAATTGAAGGTGAGCGGAGTAATGCTGCCTTGTTAGTGCAAAGATAAGTGAGCAAATGGGGGGCACTACTTATCAAGGGTGAGTGGTTATGCTGCCCTTATGTTTATTTCATGTTTTCTTTAATGGATATTATCACCTGTGTCACGTCTTTGGTTGAAATTGTTTATGGAAGTTTAATAAAGGTCGTCAAATGTCATTCAGTGTTGTGTTTTTATTGAAGTGGACCAGGACAAAAAATTTTAGAAAAAAAACTGCAGCAAAGACAAAAGGAACTGCAAGGATAAATATGTTTAATGGCTTTATGAGGGCAAGAAGAAAATGTTAATAATGAGAAGAAGTAATTTGTATTAGAAACAGAAAACCTTTAGAAATAAACTCTATAAAGAGGAAATACATTCAAAAAGAAAAACAAGGCACAGGTGCAAAAGATCAAATGAGCGATGGGGAAAGATTATTATAAAGACAATAAGAATAGCTTTTTATATACATAGGAAAACTTCCAAAACCTAGTATGTTTAAACAAATGAGAAAAAACATAGCTTTAATCTTGACAACTTCCTAGCTGACCTACAGAGGTGCAATTGGACTCCACTCAAGTACCTCGACCTAGATGATGCAGTGAACCACTTTAATAAATCTTTCTTAGATATATTAAATGCACATGCCCCTGTTAGAACCATCAGAGTAAAATCAAACTATGCCCCCTGGCTAAGCAGAGACACTAGGGCCCTTCTAAAAACTAGAGATAAAGCCTGAGAACTATGGTGTAAGACTAACACAGTCGTTTCTAAACAACAGTATCAAGAACTTAGAAATAAGGCAAAAAAAAAACAAATAAAACAGGACAAAATAAATGTCTATCATAACATTCAAAACACATATAAAAAAACCCTCAAAAATTCTGGCCGGCTATAAACTCAGTCCTTCACCCAGGAAAATCTACTACACCAAATGCCAAACATCGACAACAATTTCGATAGCATAGCTACCATTTTTAACAAACATTTTACTGAATCTATAATTGCCCTTTCCAAACAGCAAACTCCTACCTCCTGCTACCAAACCAGCCAAGTTTACAGCTAGCAATGCCTCATTCTCTTTCTCCCCAGTTCCTACAACCACTATAAAAAAAACTACTACAGAAACTAAAACCTACTACACTTGCTGTAGATAACTTACCCAGTGAAAACCTCAAAATTGTAGCTGAATCTATAGCCTTCCCAGTATCAATCCTTATAAATAGATCCATTCTCGAAAACAAGGTTCCTCAATTGTGGAAAATTTCCCATGTAATCCCATTTTATAAAGGGGGACCTTCCACAGAACTGACAAACTATCGGCCAATTGCTATTCTTTCACCTCTTTCTAAGCTACTCGAAAGGTCTATTCATCTCCAGGTCATGATATTCTTACTAAAAAATAACCTTCTCGCAAACACTCAGCATGGTTTTCACCCATCACATAGTACCACTACAGCTCTCTTATCCTTCACTAATACCGTAAACCATCACAGGAATAACAACAACTTTGTATCTGCCATCTTTCTAGACCTATCAAAAGCTTTTGATATGGTCTCCCATTCCAAACTAATAGATGTACTAACTGAACTATCCTTCTCACCATCTGTCACAGCATGGTTTCATAACTATTTATCTGGCCATCAACAATCTGGTCTATGGCAGGGTGACCTATCTCCATGCCTTCCTTTATCCATTGGTGTCCTCCAAGGATCTATCTGGGGCCCTGTCCTTTTCTCCCTCTTTACTAATAATCTACACACAGCTACTCCACATGGTTCTATAATACAGTATGCAGATGATTCAACACTTATCTGTGCTGCCACTTCATTCTCAAACACAGGAGTCTTTCACTTCTGTTGAAACATGGTTAGCCAATGCCCACCTAATCCTGAACCCAAACAAAACTAAATTATTACTCTTCCAACCTAACAAAACATCTGTCTCATGCACAACATTTAACATAATAGCCAAAGACAATACTGCAAACTCCCTGACAACCCATACAAAGCTTCTTGGAGTGGAAATAGACATAGTTTGGATTGCCAAAACCAGTCTGTTTTTTTGCCATATTTATTAAACGTTTGCTCTCACACCACTTTAGTGCTGGCTATTTTCTTTTTGATGGACTTTTGAGGCATTCAGCCATGCACTGCCATAATTGCAAGGGGGTGTATTTTGGATTAATACCCTAAAAGTTTGACTAGCATATCTCCCTAACTATAAAAAAGTCCATAAGAGACTTGGAAGTCTATATAGGCACAAAAGGTTCCTGACCACAATGGCCAAAATTAGATTGGCACAAACCCATCTGTTCTCCACTCTACTATATGCCTCTCCAATTTTAACTAATCTAAGAAAAAATGACTTATCTAAGCTAGAAGCATGTTATAATAAAGTTGCTAAGTTTGCATCTGACTGCCCATATAGAACACATAATTGTACAGCTTTAAGGATACTAGACTGGCTTGAGCTTCCCAACATTATTCTTTACAACCAACTCTCTCTAACTCACAAAATTGTAACACAATCAACTAGAACCCCTGCACTACAAAATCTCATCCTTCCTTACAGTTCCAGCAGACCACTTCACTCTAACAATAAGAACTTACCTACCATCTCCAAGGCCAACAATACAGCCTGAGAATCTTTATTTTTCAACTATATATCTTGTGTATGGAACTCCCTTCCTAAATCCATTCCCTCAGTCTCATCCACTAACCACTTTAAGCCATCACTTAAAACTTAAATCTAAAAAATAAGTGGCTATGTGTCTGTACTAACCCCTCATGAGTGCTTTGATACATCACAGTATACCCAAAACTTAGCCAACTTCTGCCATGGTGTTTAATTGTATGTTCCTACCAAACTGTCTTAACCTTATAACTTGACATAGGTCATACCTACAAATAGTACTAACTATGTTCAAAGCCTAGGTTTTGTTGTCAAGATGTAACAAATTTGTATGTTCTTATGTATACTACATTTTGTTTACTTTATACTTTATTGATTATTGTAATATGTGCATGAAAATTTACTGTTACTCATGGAGCCTTTCTCCACGGGCCTCTGCTGAAAAAGGACCTGTGTCCAGTTGGACTTTTCTGGTAAACAAATGTTAAATAAAGAAAGAAAGAATGAAAAGGTAAGGGAAATCAGCATGTGTGCATACTGTATATAATGGAATGAAAGAAATTATATGACTATAGGATACTGGAAAGAGCTGGAATGACTGGAAGAAACTGGAATGAGACTGAAATGAATGTCTTTATTTGTTAATTACCCAAAACTGTACTAAACAGGTGCCAGTATCTCCTTTATGTGCCAAGTTTTCTTGTACATTTCACAACAAAGTCTGCAAACACTGAAGTTCAGTTAAGAATGCTTTATTATGTCCAGTGGAAGTAGATATAAATAATATCTGAATACTGTCTCCAATAAGTGTTCTGATAAACTGAAATAGTCCTTTATTTTCCTTTCCTCCTGCATAGTATAATTAATATTCGGGAATGCTGTATATTTAACCTGACTTCTGCACTCATACCTGAGTGTATGTATTGTCTTCTGAGGACTGCACTGCCGGACTTTCTGCATATCAGTCCAAACAAACTAACTTAACTGACCGTGCCTGAAATATTTCCTAATAATACCAAAATTCTGTAAGTTTCTACATGCCTCTTTAGCCATGGTTCCCAAGCTTGTATCATACAAACAAAATGTGTCTTTGTATTGAAATATACAACACATTCCAGTCTTATCAGTATTCTTGACTGAAGGTTATTTTCAATGACTGAAAGAGCATTCACTGAAACACTATGGAAACTGTGAAGCCTGCCTTAGTATGTCTGCATTTCTAGACTTGTACAAAGAAAATATTGTATTTTTGTATATTTAAATGATTCCTGACCTAACAACTCCTCCTGAGATACCTGAACACACACAGGTATCTTTTTCGCATCTATATCATATTATCGAATGATGTAAATAGCGAACGCTATTTCATCATACTGATAATATTGAAACAACAAAATAGCGAACAAACGGAATAGCGAATTTTTCCCAGGGAAAAAAATTTGCTGCTCCGTAAAAAAAATAAACTTAAACACAAATTTAAGTGGGGGGCTTTGCCCAACACACCCCCATGGGGGGGCTGCGCCCCCACACCCCCTTACTTAACTATACTAACTCAGAGATCGCACCATAGTGGAGGAAATGACAAAGTCCCGAAGACGGCTCACCAAATTTTTTCCCTGGGAAAAAATTTGACATTCTGTGACTTTGCTATTTTGCCATTTTGACAGTATCGGATCGACTAAATAGTGAATCCATTTAATAGCGTCATATAGACCCTCTTTTTCTGTAGTTACTTTAAAATATAAAATATAAAATGAAGACACAGGCCTAACCTTACATTTTCAGGCCTTTGCAAGGTCTATTCTGCTAACTGTAAGTATGCAGGATTTATTCCATAACAATTGTATCTGAAATTACTGAAATGTGATTTACTTCCATAGTTACTTTGTAAATCTATTAATATGATCTGCAAAGAATACTATAATGATCACCAGAACTGTTTTTTTTTTAATCTGGTAAATAAACTTGCAATTTTAATTTTGACCACCAGGTGTCACTTGAACATTTATGGTCTGCTTGGATTGAAGTCTCTTAACCAGGAGCGGCCTTAGGTCAACTGGTGCCCTAGGCAAAAGAACTCCACGGCGCCCCCCACCACACTCCCCGGTGCCCCCATCCTGGTCTACCTACAACAAATAAATACTGGAAAAGTGCCCCTACTAGAGTGGCACCCTAGGCGGCCGCCTAGTTGGCCTATGCCTAAGGCTGGCTATGCTCTTAACTTTATGATTTATTTATAACAATTCTTTAACATGTTATAACTGGTAAACTCTCTTTTTTACACCTATAACATATGTATCTTACTGCATAATTACCATATACTGTATTAACTTGTGTCTGTAAATCTTCAGCTATATTTGTTACTAATAAACCTGTCTTTTTACCTTTTTAGTTTCTATGTGCTGTAATAGATGTAAATATCTATGTGCTGTAATAGTAGAAGAACCTTTTTTAAAACATGTGCTTTCTGTATTTCAGATCTATACCTTTGCATAACCTGTCATTGTCTTTTTAACTTTCTGTCTAATGTACAATAATTATGAGAGGTGCACTGCATTCTGTAAATTAATTAAATTAAGCCTGATCTGTTATGCAGGAGTATATTAAATAAGTATTACTACTTATTCTTTAAACAACTTATCTTAATAAGCCTGTTACAAATAATTTTCATTTTATCCTTAAAACTATTGACTGAATAATGTGGTGTGATGTAACTACATGTTGTAACCTGTCTAGTAATGCTATTAGAAATACATAACTGAGTATGAATGTTATATTCTGAAATCTGACTGAAATGTACTATACTGAACTTAGAATTGAGCGTGAATGTCATATTCTGAAACTTAACAAAAAACTGTGGAAGGTGCTGAAAAAACATACTAGTAATCCAGAACAGCACCTGAAACAACAGACAAAGGTACGCGAAACGTTGGTACAAATACTTTATTGTACAACCATAATCACAAATCCAAAGTACTCCAAAGGTTAAGCGCTTTCATCAACAAGAAGTTGACTTCATCAGAACAATTAAAAATGTGCACACACCCTGTTTACATACAATCTAGCCAAACCTGATAGGTTACAAAAAATGTCAATCAAAATCATCACCACAATAAAAAGAATTCCTGATAAAAAATTCTTGAAGGACATATAGATCTATTGAAAGTCTTTTAAAACATATTAGATGTTACCTGACGTATATCAGTAAAAATAGTAAAAGATTCAAATGTGCCAATAAAATATGTACTGCAAAATTGTTTCCCAGTAATAAGGTACTAAATGTTAATATAATACCATTTGAGAATAAAAATATAAGATATATCTAAAAGTACAAATAATATAGAAGGCAATAATCTACATTGACAATGTAAAATATATAATATAGTACACCACTAGTCAAACTTGAGCTGCTTTTTCTTTTAGAGCTGGGGTGATGGAAATAAAATAATTCAAACCAGGGAAGATGTTGGCTGCCAAACGTAGTTGCCACATCATCTCTTTTTTATTCAGGATATTTTTCCAGTCACAACCCCTAGAATTAGTCTGTACTTCATCCACAATACCAAATTTGAATGCAGTAAAATTCAGGCATAGTATGCTGTATCTAAAGAGGGCATTAGTGTCTTTTTTGTTTTTTTATAGCATATGTGTGTTCATATATCTTAGTTTTGAGTGCACTCTCAGTTTTGCCTATGTAAAAACCAATGCATGTTTTGCACACAGCTAAGTAAACTATTCTTTTGGAACAACAATTTCCCTTTTTAAAAATAATTTTGCTGTTTGAATAATTGGGCAATGTGATAACTGTGTCTCTTGTGATGAACCTACATTGATTGCAGTTACCACAGATTTTCATCCCTACTTCCATATTTTCATCCCTGCAAACCTGTTTATCCTCCAGTATAGTTTTTAAATTTCTACCCACTTTGGTAGAAAAGGTGGGTCTGTCCCCCACCCTCTTAGGGGTTGTGACTGGAAAAATATCCTGAATAAAAAAAGAGATGATGTGGCAACTACGTTTGGCAGCCAACATCTTCCCTGGTTTGAATGATTTTATTTCCATCACCCCAGCTCTAAAAGAGAAAGCAGCTCAAGTTTGACTAGTGGTGTACTATATTATATATTTTACAGTGTTGATGTTGATTATTGCCTTCTGTATTATTTGTACCTTTAGATATACCTTATATTTTTATTCTCGAATGGTATTTATTATATTAACATTTAGTACCTTATTATTGGGAAACAATTTTACAGTGCATATTTTATTGGCACATTTTAATCTTTTACTATTTTTACCGATATACATCAGGTAACATCTAATATGTTTTGACAGACTTTCAATAGATCTATATGTCCTTCACAAATTTTTTATCAGGGATTCTTTTTATTGTGGTGATGATTTTGATTGACATTTTTTGTAACCTATCCGGTTTGACTAGATTGTATTTAAACAGGGTGTGTGCACATTTTTAATTGTTCTGATGAAGTCAACTTGTTGATGAAAGCGCTTAACCTTTGGAGTACTCTGGATTTGTGATTATGGTTGTACAATAAAGTATTTGTACCAACATTTCGGATACCTTTGTCTGTCGTTTCAGGTGCTGTTCTGGGTTACTAGTATATTTTGAAACTTGACTGAAATTTACATAATGCTGTTTGAAATGTATAACTAAGTATTAATGTTATATTCTGAAATCTGACTGAAGTGTACAACACTGAACTTAATAACTGAGTATGAATGTCATATTCTGAACCGTGACTGAAATTTACATTAAAGTGATACATATTTATACTGAACATCTAAAATAGCTGTGTAAAAATGTCATATTCCGGAAATTACTAAACTAATACTAAAGGAATACCTTTTCTGCCAATGTTACCTGAACATAGATAAAAGCATAAACTGAAATCTGGTATTGTTATATTCTGGAGACTAAACTATTAGTAAAGGAATACATTTTTCTGTCAGTATTATCTGAACACATTTAAAAGCATAAACTGAAACTAGTACAGTTATACAATTGTCTGAGAACATTAGAACATTTGAAAGCCTAACACTAATCTGCATAAATGCACAGCTGTTATATATACAGTTTAATTTTGAAGATTTTAGATAACTGAGACACATTTAAACTGAAAACTAGTACTGTTATACAATTGTCTGAAAACATTTGTATACTTGCTTTAACTCTAATCTGTACAAATGCACATCAGTTGTATATACATTTTAACGTTAAAGAATTTAGATAACTGAAACACCTTCAACAATATTGAAGAAATGCACATTTGCTGTATACACATTTTAGATACTTGAGTTTTACACCACAGCTCTTGCCAAGTTTAGGCCTTACTCTGCATTGTCCCAATCACTGCTGAGGTATTGGAAGGGCCTCCCTGGAGTCCTTTGATAGGCCTTTCCAAACATCCCCTTTCCCATCTCTTGGGCAAGGCTGGGTGGCTGATGCAATCTTGACTGTATTTACTCTGCATTCTAGAAAATCAGTATTCAAAATGACAGCTTGTCTTTTTGCAGCAATATCTGCAAAGCACAAAAAAGCAGTATGAGGTCCTTAAAATAGTATTGCAGCTTTAACAATTATAAACTAATAGCATTGCTTGTTGCCCTGACTTTATTTTTATTTTTGTGCATGAAATAAACATATGCTTCTAATAAACTCTTGTAAGTCTATAAGCAAACTGATCATGTACTATAGTGAACTAGACCAATATTATTAATAAATACATTCTTGCAAGTCTGTAACTGAACTGATTATGTACTTCAGTGAAATGGAAAGACTGTAACTTCATTATTAAATCAAACAGAAACCTCTGTGGTATTGTTTTTCTCTGTCATAACCTTAAATGAAACTAAAGTAGTAATCTGATACTGTATTAATATTTTAACATTTTATTTTGCATTTCTGCACCTCTATAACATTAATTTTAACTGTTTTATGTTTACTCTATGACCCTCAGGTTGTAATTTACTCTTCAGTGTGCAAGTCTCCACGCACTGTCTTAACAAAGCCGTTTCTTTAGTTGATGTAATTTATTTCTTTCAGCACTACTGAATGCTGCATGGATTTATCATGGATAAATATTAAGAACTGTTACTGCATAAAACTGTAATTAATAATATTAAACTAATGTTTGCCATACTATTTTATGGCATACAGTACTGTCTTTAACTCAGCTTGCTGAATTGGCATGTAGTTTGATAACTCAGTTAAGTAAGCCCATGCCTCTGATGTGCTTGGTAAACTGCAATTTCTGCATGAAATATATGCAGTCTTGGACTGTTTACATATACACATTTATTACTAGTGTTGACCTGATATGATTCTAGAACTTTACTTGTCTGCCCTTGTAGAAGTATAACATGACAGTCGAACCCATGGCTTTAATGACACATCATATTTATGATGCACTCTTTTATTGCATGGGAACAGAACTTTTGAGTGTGCTGTCACTTTTAACCTGTAGAATTGACTTTACATTTTACATTATGTAAATTAGCAAAACGTCATTTAAGATATGTTAATGCTTTTCTGTCTCTGTATCAAGATATTATCTAGGCATTTCAACACTTTATTGCCATAATTCAAAGGTATTTGCAACTTTAAAAAAAGTTTCTGTTTCTTGGCTGTTTGACATCACACTGAAAATTGGAAAGTCTGTTGTCTGTTTTGGAGGTGGTGAAATGCTTTGCTTTTAAATGGATAATGTCTTTTACACTGGTATCTTGGAGAGTCTGAAGTTCTTTGAGACTGTTGTCTGACGTAATGTTGTGAAGGAACACTGTTGAAGATTTTAGATTTTTTGAAGTACTGCTGCTCTGTGAAGTTCTTTGAAACTTTATTGTAGATGTCTGACATATGCTGCTCTGTTGATTGTAGATTTTCTGAAGTAGTGTTCTGAATGAACACTGCTGCTTTGTAGCTTGCTCTGTAGAATACACGTAGTCTGACTGCTGATAAGGTTGCTATGAGGTTTTGGGACTTAGTTTAACTCCAAATATTGTCCACCCTATTGATAGTGGCTCGTCATTGAAAGAATTGATATGACTGTAGAATACTGAAATGAACTAGAATGACTGGAATGAAGTGGAATGAGATTGGAATGAAAGTCTTTAATTGTTAATTACCCAACACTGTGCTAAACAGGTGTTAGTCTCTACTTTATGTGCCAGGTTGTCTTGTACATTTTAAGTCCGCAAATACTGTAGCTCAGCCAAGAATGTTTTATGTACAGTGGAGATAGATGTCAACAATATCCAAATACTGGCTCCAATAACAGTGCTAATAAACTAAAATTGTCCTTCTTTATATTCCTTTCCTCCTGAATAGTATAATTAATATTCTGTAATGATGGATATTTGACCCGACTTCTGCACTCATACCTGAGTGTATGTACTGCCTTCCAAGGACTGCACTGCCATAAATTTCTGCATATCAGTCCAAACAAATTAACTTACTTAACTATGACTGAAGTATTTCCTAATACCCAAACCCTGTAAAGATCTACATGCCTCTTTAGCCTTGGTTTCCAAGCCTTATAGCATGCAAACGACATGTGTTTGTATTCAAATGTACATCACATTCTATTCTTATCAGTATTATTAGCTGAAGGTTATTTTCACTGATTGAAAAGACATTCACTGAAACTGTATGCAAACTGCAAAGCCTGCATTAATATGTCTACATTTCTAGACTTATGCAAAGAGAATACCATAACTTTATAAATTTAAATGATACCTGATCTAATATGGAAGATATATTATTTTGGATATAAAATACATTGTCAACATTTTCACAGACCATTTAAAATGTACTGTGAAGATTTCAATAGCACTAACTTTGAAACAATATTATGAAGGAGATTCTAATATGATTTTTCAACAGAAGACATTCTTGAGCTTTTAACAGACATATATATTGGGAAATCCACAAGGCCAGGTGGGATCTGAAGTCAGGATAAGTTAAAATATGCTATTATAATACACTTAAAATTAATATTTGTCAATTGCATTGACACTTATGAAATTCCATGAGAATGAAAATGATCTTCTATCAAGCTAATTGTTAAGGGGAAGACTGAACCCTAAACAGATAAACGCATACAGGCAAATTAGCCTTTTCTCTTATACAGGGAAAATATTGGAAGAATTAATGCTTACTGTATTATTGAAAGAACTACAAGAAAAGAAATTCCCAGTATTCACCAACCACTTTTACCAAAGAGAGATCTGTAGTAATATGCAACCAATTTATATGATTTTATCACAGCAGCAGTTAGTGTGTGTGTGTGTGTATATATATATATATATATATATATATATATATATATATACATATATATATATTTTTTTTTTCTATAATTTCTACAGACCTTTGACAGTATTGACCACCAAATACTGATAAACAAACTGGTTTAGTCTGCCATCTTATAATACTTTATCTTGGTTGAGAGAATGGAAAAACAGAAGAAAATAAGGAGTGATCTGTGATGGAATAATTGCTGAGAAGTAAGGCTATAGCAGTGGAGTCCCTCAGGGCTCCATCTTAGGTGTTTATTTGCTTATTGTATGCATAAGTATTATTCTAGTACTACACAGTATGATCCATACTAGTTATGCTGATCTGAAAATAGGGAAAGTAATGACAAACAATGGTGATTTTAAGATATTACAAAAATCATTAGATATTAGTATATTTGCTATGAGTAATGAGTGATATATAAACACATCTAAAATAAAAATACATTTGCGTTGGAAGGAATATGGCATGTAATTATGAAATCTATGGGCTCAGAAAATCTTGATACGTATAAGGATTCAAGCATACTTACAGATAAAGAAACTTTTAGTGTGGCAAAACTATGGGAAGTATTAAGCCTTTTTCTTAACACGTAGAAGTACAAACATATTAAATGTGTCTGCTTATTTATTACATCATAAATGGAATATAATAGCACTCTGTGGCATCCACCATCTAAATAGAAATTTGAGCAGCTAGAAAGAGTTCAGAGATATTAACTAACTTAATGTACTCACTTATAATGAAAACTTGCAAGAATTTAGTTTCTACTCAACTACATATATAAGAATAAAGGGCACTTGATAACTGTATACAAAAGCTGGAATTGTGCTTGCCTTTAAGATGCACAGTTTTGTGCAGAATAAGTGTAAGAAATTCCTATAAGTTATTGCAAACTTATTTCCAGGGATATAACAACTACCAGATGATTGTCTAAATGAGTGATCATGGTTTGGAAGCAATTTCCATTGTAGATTAGAAAATGTGGAAAACTAGCAACCTTTAAAAGGCATGTGGATATATGGATACATATATGTGGATGTGGATACAGCTCTGATAAATTCAACATTTTTTCAGGCTAATGGATCTCAGGCCTGCGCTTGAATTCTTGTGTTTGTATTTCTACTGAAACCTCCAAGACCATAATAATTTTCCAAGGGGAAAAGAGTCTGTTTTCACCACAAACTGTATTAAAATAGTTTAGTGGATAGCCTCCATTTTCATAGTATATACTAAACCCAAAGATAACTGATCTCCCTGGTAGGTAGCTTAACTCAGTACAGCAAAGTGATGCCTCTAGGTGCATCTGCAGTTAACTCCTACTGACACCTCTAGGCATCAAATATTGCTTGTTCATATTTGCATTAGTAATTCCAAAACCATGCTATGTACAAGGTTTTAAAAGCTTTCATCTTAAAACTTACACAATGGCAAACTCAATTGCATTAATATTTGACCCCTGTCTAATGCAAGTAAAGAGATATTAACTGTTTTTATATTTATATAAATATAATTTTCAATTTTTTCTAAATATCTCAATAACTAAGTAATATAGATAGAACACCTTAGCATCTTTTGAAAGCTCTCAGCTAGATGAATAAAATGCTGCTGACAATTTGTGTGTAACTTGAGTGGTTGCTGAGATATTGTAAGCTGTTTACAAAATATTACAAATGTAATAGTTACTCTCCCGGATTCTCAAAAGCTTGCACGGAGTGCAAGATTGGTGCAGGAGCCCACGCAGGCAATATATCTGCTGTGCGATACAGGAACAGCTTGCAGGGGCGTGCACAAGCACTCCTTCACTAATCTTGCATGGATTAAGCCCTGATATGCAAATCACCCCCATTTGCAGGTGAAATCCATGCAAATGAGGTGATTTTGCAATCCAGGAAGCTTGCAACAGTCCATGCAAGACTAGTGCTATCTGCAGAAATGTACTCGGTTAGTAACCAAGTACATTTTTGCAAAATCCAAAATGGAGCTATGACAGCTCCAAATAAAAGCTGCATATCATTGAGGAAGCATGCCAATAGCCAAGTATAAGGCCATTGGCATTGCAAACAATACAAAAAATAAAAAAATCAACTTTATTTTTTTTAGCCAATCTCGGCTGTTTAAGCATAGGGCAGTGGCACACAAATGGGATCGGGGGGAAAATAACAAAATAAACCTAAAATAAGCATTCTAACTAAAATCACTATTCTGCCATGCAAGTCAATGGCAGGCAGAAGACGACATGGCCAGTGAGTAGGGGTTGCTAAGGGGGGAGGCTCAGTGTGACACATTTAACTATGCACTAACAGGCAATCCTATGCAAATGAGAGGAAGGTTAGTGAATCCCAGTTTTCCCCAGCATGTGAGTCAGGTCCCAACAGTGTAAGAGTATGAATAGCTGTGTGCAAGCCTAGGAGGTAGGTGACATCATGGGGGGGTGTGTCAGGCATACTGTAAGTGGATTGGAGCCCTGTGGCTCGGGTTTGCTCCTAGCTAGGGGGTGTGACTAAACCTGCCTAGCACTTGTTACAAAGCGTAAGCAGGTTTTACAGCAAGAAAAAGGAAGTTAAACCTGGAAATAACAACAGTGTGCACATTTGAGCACTCTATGCGGTGTGCACATGGGCTTAAACAGGGATGCAATGGGAAGGGAAAACAGCAGTAGAAAGGTATTCAAGGAGAACTAGCGTAGCTGGCAAGTAGAATGTATCAGAATTAGCCAATTACACAGGCAGCAGACTAGCCCAGCCCAGAACACTACTATAAACTAAGCAAACACCTTCCCCTCTGTTTTTTCCCACACTCTACACCACCGATGTATACAAGTGGGGAAATTTTAACAAAGAAACCTACAAAATGAAAAGGGCTGCAGCAGGCAACATAGAACAACATGTGCAAGAGGCTAAGGGTGGGGAGGATGTGAATGTTGCTGAACAACCCACAGTGAGGAGATAGAGAAGAGTTTACAGACCCAGGGTAACCTACCAGGGGCTACATGAGCTGGAGATAGTGGAGCACTATAGGGTGGACAGACACCTCCTACAGCAAATTGTTGAGCTGTGCCGGCCATACCTGACACACCAAATTGATGAAGGGTAGCCCATCCCAGTGGATACCGAGGTATGTGTAGGCCTAGGTATACTAGCCACAGGTACCTCCCAAAGCACAACTGGGGATATCATGGGGATCTCACAGGCATCAGCATCCAGAGTATTCCACCAGTTCCTGGATGCCATGTCAGCACATGCCAGTGACCACGTATATTTCCTCAACATTCATGAGGTGTTGACCAGCAATATGCGTCTCTTCCACCAAATAGCAGAGTAACCTGCGGTAGTGGGTGCTATAAACTGCATGAACATATGCATCAAAGCACCACCCAGTGAGCAGGGTAGGGCCTACATCAACCACAGGGGCATCCCCTCCATCAACTGGAAGGTCGTATGTGATGCCCAGGGCATTATAATGAATGTGTGTGCTGGCTGCCCTGGAAGCTATGACGATTCCCACATATGGCATCTGACACAGCTGTACCAGAGATTTGCCAATGGGGACATCCCCTAGGGTCACCTAGTGGTGGATGCTGGGTACACACTGGAGCTGTGGCTGATGACACCCATCAGAAATGCACACACACCTGAACAGCAATGCCATAATGAGGCACACGCACAGGCCAGACATATAATAGAGCATGTGTTTGGGATGTTCAGGTCATGGTTCCAGTGTCTGGACACATCTGGTGGAGCCTTGCAGTATTCACCAGCTACATGTACCCAAATTGTTATGGTATGTGCTATGCTACACAATATGATCCTGCAGAAACAGCTGCAGCAGGAACAACATGGGGTAGGGCCACACAGCCCCCCAACAATGCCAAGGCCTGCACAGGCACAGAGTGACCCAAAGGAGGAACAACCTGAACCTGCTCCAGTAGGCAGAAGGAGGTGTGCTCAATTAGCCCTGGCCTTGGCAAAGAGGCAACGCATAGCACATGCACTGACACAGTAGGGACCCAGGGAATTACACCTCTCTCTGACTCGCACATACAGTAAAAAGGATGCCAAACATGACACTACCTGTGCTCAACCATGTATAGGGAGTGTACTATTTGCTTCCGACATAGGCAGCCCTCCAGCACCATACGCCTGTCTGGCACACCCTCAATGTAAATCAATCAACCTATCAATTACCAAATGGAGTAGAATGTGTTACCTGTAGCTATGGTATGGCTGTGAGCATGCAAGGGAATTGGGTGGCAGAATGTTATGGCAGCCGACAGTAGACACCCATAGTGGCACCATGAAATCTGTAACACATACTGGAGTCACCATAGTAGCCAGTACTACACAGGGTAACAAAACCCACTGCAGGAACTGTGCTGAGTGACATGTGTGTCCATATGACCCACACATGCCAGTCAGGATGGCTCACATACCCAACAACAGTCTCAGCCAGCAGGACAGGTGTAGACAAACCCAAACAGAGCCTGTGCCATGGCCCCAGAATGATGGCTATGGTTAAATTCCCCCCAGGACTACACAGACCACAGCAGGGCAGGCAGTGGGATGTTAGTTCTGAAGGGTAGGAAGTCAGACAATAATATGTAGGGTAACCAAAGCCACAATCTGTGTAGTACACTGGTATGCCTCTAGTCAGCGTGATAGTTAGCAATACAGAATGTCATGGAGTACCTGACATACCAGTACAGTCATAGCAAATGTGTACAAGTGTCACGTGTGCGCCCCACATCCTACATAGTAATGTAATAACAGTCAGGTGTGCCCCCCCAACCCTGTGTAGAAATGTAGAAATAGTCAGGTGTGCCCCCCATCCTACATAGTAATGTAATAACAGTCAGGTGTGCCCCCAACCCTGTGTAGAAATGTAGAAATATTCTGGTGTGCCCCCCCCATCCGACATAGTAAGGTAATAACAGTCAGGTGTGCCCCCCCCCTCTCCTGTGTAGAAATGTAGAAACAGTCTATGCAGAATTGTAGTAACAGTCAAAGTCAAATGATTGATGGATACCCTGCAGAGACAGCATGCTACCTGTCAGTGTAGAACACAAAGGTCAGCAGTGCAGCACAAACTACCTGGACATGATCCACACATTCAATTCAGATGGCCATACTGGGCATGCTCACACACTTAAACACATGAAGGCCATGACTGCAAACACCAGTGGACCACACATATCTGGCAGTTGTTAGTGCAGACACTCGTCAGTATGCACCACTCATGGCTTGCACACACACTGGATAGGAATACAGACATGTATGTCAGGACAACAAACTATAATAAACCAAAGGTAGACGTACATAGATGTGTGGAAGAGGGTGACTGTGACAAGGAGCCATCCATGCCTGTCCCACCCAACACACAGCCAAAGGGCTCCAAACACATGAGGTGCAGATGTCACTCACTGCAGATACTAGCCACCAGTATCTGTAAGCATTACAGTCTATGTGGTGCACGTGACAGCTGTGCAACATGACTGTACAAGGAAGTAGTCATCTAGCAGCTGTATACACGTACCTGTGACATTAGACCCCATGTGTGCCTGCATGTAGTATGTCAATCCCTAGATGAATGGGTTATGGCCCATGCATACACCGCCATCCCCATAGCCCTACTATGACAAGACTGCTGAGGTCATCCAATGTGAAATACACCTTTGGGAGAGTTGTAGCCCAGTAACCTTTGTGGCGTGTCCCATAACTGTGTACTGCTGTAGTGTGATAAACTAGTTAGGTAAGAGTTCTAACCCCAGACTTGACAACTGTGTGAGTGTGTGCATGTCTGTCTGTCTCTAACTTTGTAGAGAGCAATGCTTTTTAGGGTACTCACACTCCTTACAATTCATATACTCAACTTTGGCAGGGCTGCTGATGTCACCCACCCAGAAATGCACCTCTGTGAAGTTTGTAGCCCACTAATCTCTGTAGTGCGTCCTGTAACTGCATACTGCTGTAGTGTGATAAAGTAGTTAGGCAGGTGTTCTAATCCCAGACATGGCAAATGTGTGTGTGTGTCTGTCTGACCCTGTCTGTGTAGAGAGCAATGCTTTTTAGGATACTCAAACTCCTTACAATTCATTTACTCAACTTTGGCAAATCTGCTTATGTCACCCACCTAGAAATATATCACTGGAAAGGTTGCAGCCCCATAATCTCCAGAGCATGTCCTGCAACTGTGTACTGCTATAGTGTGATAAAGTAGTTAGGTAAGTGTTTTAATCCCAGACATGGCAAGTGTGTGTGTCTGTCTGTGTAAAAAACAGTGCTTTTTAGGGTACTCACACTCCTTACAATTCATATACTCAACTTTGGCAAGGCTGCTGATGTCACCCACCTAGAAATATACCACTGGGGAAGTTGTAGCCCACTAATCTCCATAGCATGTCCTGTAACTGCGCACTGCTGTAGTGTGATAAAGTAATTAGGTAGATGTTCTCATTCCAGACATGGCATGTGTGTGTCTGTCTGACCCTGTCTGTGTAGAGAGCAATGCTTTTTAGGGTACTCGCACTCCTTACAATTCATATACTCAACTTTGGCAAGGCTGCTGATGTCACCCACCTAGAAATACACCTCTGGGAAGGTTGTAGCCCAGTAATCTCTGTAGTGTGTCCTGTAATTGTGTACTGCTGTAGTGGGATTTAGAACTGTGGTAGGGTTCCATCCTCACCCATGGCATTTCCAGATGTTTTCTGTGTGTTTCAATGTCTGTGTACAGAGCAATGCATTATAGGCTAGTCACACTCAGTACATTTCATATGGTCTACTTTGGCAATCCTGCTGATGTCATTCATTGTGTAATACACCTTTGGGAAAGGAGTTGTCTAGTAATCCCCGTGGTGCATCCTATAACAGCTCACTGCTGTAGTGTGATATTAGGGGTTCTATACCCACACATGTCGGTTGTGGATGTTTTGTGTGTGTGTCACTGTCTGTGTAGGGAGCAATGCATTTTAGGCTAGTCACTCGCATTACATTTCAAATGCCCTACTTTGGCAATCCTGCTGATGTCATTCGTTGTGAAATACACCTTTGGGGAAGAAGTATTTCAGTAATGTCCGTGGCGCATACTATAACTGTGTAGTGTAATAAATTAGTTAGGTAGGGGTTCTACTCCCAGACATGACAGTTGTGTTTACATGTGTGTTTGTAACCCATATCCTGTGTAGAGGTGGTTGTGAGTGTGTGGCCAATGTGGAGCAGGTTTTACATATTTCTTATATGATGGCCCTACTATATATCACAATGTCCACCATACAGGGATAACAGATGTGAAAAAGCTGAGAGGCTGGGGTGCAATGCCATAACCATACATGTGACATCAAGGCCAGACAATCACAGTTAGCAACCCCAGTATTATCCAAAGCACACTCTCAACCCATGTCTCATACACACACATGCCTAGGCAACAGCCAATGTGTGGGTAGTACACTGCATATTGGCCACTGATAGTAACTATGGGGTGATAGCAGTGGGCTACAGAGAGCATGTCACCCTGTCCATCTGTCCAATATGCACGTACATGCAGACAGTGCACCTCCCCCATGTTCCCCAATGGACACCTGCACCACCTGTGGTGCCATAACATGTGACCCACAATGGACATACCATGCCTGACAACATGCCCTGTATGGACAGATGCCACTGACACCAAGGAATGCTGTTAGCATGCTATCAATGTAGGTGCAGGGTAAACCTGCTGCCTATTACCAGTTCCCACCACAGGTGGGCAAGACTGGCACATCTGATGATAATCTGTGTTCACAACATGGGCCAGACATCCTAGGTACAGTTCCACATGTCACTGTACATGCATGTGGGAGGTGTGCACATCCCAGACACTGTCCATGTCATGGACTAAGGAACACATACATGGCAAGTGATGCACAGCATTGGGCGCACACAATAGACACCCAGGTGACTGTATGGGGAATACAATACTCACCTGTGTGGGCAAATGCAGAAACTACAGCCCTGAGCCACAATGCAGACCATTGTCATGTGGCCTGATGCCAAGGTATATCCATCGCCTACCCTTGTATAGCCTGCTGACAAAGTCGACCACCGCACACCGATGTAGACATGCACCCATGCATGTCAGTACTGGCACCCTGTGTGTTTGTGTGTTATATGGTGTTTATGTTCACATCCACACTCACTATAACCCCCATGGGCAATGGGCATACTGAAGCATGCTGATGTCAGACACCTCCTCATACCCTTTGCCCATACAACCTCCGTATGACCCGTGTGTTGCATGCGATACTATAGGTCTATACACACTGAGCAGAGTGGAAGAGAGGTGTTGACTACAACTGTTAGCTGAGATATATAAATATCCTGTTTTTTTCGATTATTTATACTGATTATTGTTTCTAACAATTTATATATATAGCACTTTTTATTGCCTGCTGCACAGTTTTTGAGTGTATTTTTATTGCTATTAACTAATCTGCATGGGTAACTGATTTGTTTGCAGTTAAAAAAGCATTCTGTAGAGTCTCATTGCTCCTTTATCTGTTTAAAAACTTTCATTTTGTGGCTTTCTGTAGTGCTTACTCTCTGTAGGATGATAGCTTTAGTATGTCCTAGTCAGAATTGCTGGCTCTGGGCTTGTTTGTTTATACAGTGATTGTTCAAAGCACATGAACAGGCCATCTTGAATTAGCTGAAGCCTTTCTTTACCTGGGCTAGATTGTGTTAACTGGCTGCTGGCTAGCGGGGGCTGTTTCTTTTGTGTTCGTGTAAAAAAAAAAAAAAAAAAAAAAAAAAAAAGTTGTCTTAAGGTTGTATCTTCTGGTATTTAAGCCCTAACTTTGAGAGGGTTTCTGTCTATACACACTGAGCAGAGTGTAGGAGAGGTGTTGACTATAATTGTTAGCTGAGATATATATAAGTATCCTGTTTTTTTCGATTATTTGTACTGATTATTCTTTCTAGCAATTTATATATAGCACTTTTTATTGCCTGCTGCACAGCTGAGTGTATTTTTATTGCTATTAACTAATCTGCACGGGCAACTGATTTGTTTGCAGTTAAAAAATCATTCTGTAGAGTCTCATTGCTCCTTTATCTGTTTAAAAACTTTCATTTTGTGACTTCCTGTAGTGCTTACTCTCTGTAGGATAATAGCTTTAGTATTCCCACCCTCCCTCCGTGTTGGTGTCTTGCTGTTATACTTGGTGGCATTGCAGTTGCCCGCCCCTAATGTAAATCTGATCTGGGACACTCCTCCCAGTCTAGTGTCATTAGCTCATTCTACCTAATACAGAGAGAACATTTGATAAGGCCTTCTGTTTCTCCTTTTTCCCTTTCAAAAAAAAAAAAATTGCCTGAATCTCCTTGGTTCTGACTGTGCTTCTCAAACATTTTGGAAATACAGAGTATATTTTAGAGCATTTATTATAACTGTAATTGCCTTAATATTGCTACAACTCAAGTGCTCTAGGTTGGACTGCATCTGAAGTGTTTGTGTGTTTTAGCTGCTTTTCTGTATATATAGACTTCTCTGTATATGTAGACTAGCTACTTATTCTGCTGTGTTACTGCCTCAAATCATTTTTCAGTTGTGCACTTGTCTTGCTTCATTTAAAAAGTTTTAAATTGCTAATTTTGTAGAGTTTTAATTACATTTACTGTTTAGGACTACACACTCAAGTGTGTTAGCCTTTTCTGTGTTTATTTACTGTATTATTGCATTGTTTAGCTTGTTTCCCATCTTTTCTAGCCAGTCCATATCCCAGGCTTTGCTTGTCTCAGGACTTTATTTTATGTGCTCAAAGCTATCCAGACCTTGCTGTGGTAGTGGGAAGTCCTACTGCTTACCAGTGGGACTGGTGAGCATTGTACTGCCTACCTAACGCTGGAGGAGTGGTCTCCAGCTCTGAACTTGTAATTTTGTTAGCCTTTTTGGGCTGATTTCTATCCCTTTCAACTTTCTGGCTTAAAAACACGTGTGTTTGCAGATTTTTCACATCGTGCAGCACTGTGAGGCTACAGTTAAACTATTCTAGGTGCCAGAAGGTCTGCTCTTCAAATTTTCCCTTAGAACTAGCTGGTTTCTCAGTAGTAGCACTAAAATCTGAACCCCCTGTGACTAGCACTTGCTCTAGAACCTGCTGGAAAGTACTAGGAAGCCTGAAACTGATTCAAGCACTCAGCTCTCCTTGTCCATAAGGAGAAATTAATTATAGGCACTAAACAGCCTATAATTGCAAAGTACCTTGCAAAGGTAAGGGAAAACAGCTCTTAAACTTTACAAGAAAGCACTAGGAAGCCTGAAACTGATTCAAGCACTCAGCTCTCCTTGTCAATAAGGAGAAATTAATCATAGGCACTAAACAGCCTATAACTGCAGAGTACCTTGCAAAGGTAAGAGAAAACAGCTCTTAAACTTTACAAAAAAGCACTTAAACAGGCATGTCCAAGGGTCAGCTTCCGGTGATTTCTCCTGTCCACCTGGTGAATCTGGGCATACTGGGGCAGTGCGGCAACTGCCTCATGTACACAGACAATCCTCTCCTCCTACCACCAAACACTACAACCTGCGAGAGATGCACTTACATAGCCAAACTGGAAGCTAAGCTCTCTCCAGCCAAGATTGTGCTAGACAGTCAAGAGGAGAAGGTTAATACCTGCATTACACCTCAAGCAACTCATAGCCCTTCAAAACCCACACAATCAACACCCACACATAGCAACAGTAAGCCCACATATGCAGAGGCCCTTAACATTAACCAGCCCAAGCAACAAGGACCTCCAAAGCCAAAATGCAAACAAACACCAGTCACAATCAAAGTGACACATAGCTCACAACACCAGTGTGCCACCCAACAACAGCCCCTAAGGCAAGTCAATGTACCCAACACTTTAGTCATAGGTGACTCTATAGTCAGGCACACTGATGTCCCACTCACCAGGCTGAACAAGGAGAAAATTACAGTCAGCTGCCTGTCAGGTGCCAAGATCCACCATATAACGCATGCACTCAAGTCACTCCACAACAAGTACAAATATGACTCTGTCATTGTCCATGCTGGAGTGAATGACTTGAGAAGTACCTCCCTGGACTACATGAAAAAAGACATGGAAGAGCTCTTGGATCATGTGACCCAGGCAGGTATGACCCTAGCCCTGAGTAGCATCCTGCCTTCGCCCAGAATGATACCACAGTATAAGGACAAAATGATTGACTTCAGCAATTGGCTAAGCTTCTGGTGTCATTCAAAGGGGATCCAGTATTTGTCTGCCTGGGAAGACATGATCGACAAACCACGATGCTTTGCCAGAGATGGTCTGCACCTGTCACCCTTGGGATTCAGGTTACTGGCTAAAGCTCTTGCTACCACTATAGTGCCTTTTTTAGGCAAGGTTCAAAGGATAAAACCACCACTGTAACAGATACAAGCATGCAAAATCTGAAGGTAATCCTACTCAATGCTATAAGTCTAAACCTCAAAATGCACTCTCTCGAGGCACTCCTAGAAATGGAGAACATTGATATCTGTGCAGTAACTGAGACCTGGTTCAAGGCTCCAGAGAGCACCCCTGCAATACCAGCCTACAATTCTTACCACACTTTTCGGCCACAAAACCAAGACCGAAACACTAAAGGTGGAGGAGTGTCCATATTCACCAAGGATATTCACACCTCCAGGCTAGTTGCCCAACACAATGCATCTGAAATTCTCCAGGTGCAACTAACACTAGGTAAGACTGCAATCCAAATTGTAGATTGCTACAGATCCCCCACCATGCCCCAAGATTCTCACTACACCTTTCTAAACATACTGGAAAATATTAAGATACAACCAAACACCCTAATAGTGGGTGATTTCAACTACCCTGCCATTAATTGGGAAAACTACTCGGGTACCAACTCCTTTTCCCAATGGTTCTTGGAATTCATAAATTCCAATGCCCTGGATCAACTAATCCATTATCCCACCATGGGAGCCAATATCCTAGACCTGGTCATTACCAACATGGGAGATAGATGCTCCACACCAGTGGTCACCCCCTCATTGGTCAGGTCTGACCATAAGCAAATTACCTTTGACATCCCACCCCCACCCCCCAGTAAGGAAACCTCCTTAAAAAACTTCTCCAAAGCCAACTTCATGCTACTGAAGTCAGAAGTGACAAACTTCACAACACCCACACAGACGGGATCTGGAAGTTCGACTGCAGAATCCTACACTAAAGCACTGTACGAGCACATCCACTCGTGCATAAATCATGCCATCCCAAACAGAACCAAGATGCTCCTCTCCAAAAAAAGGAAGCCAATCTGGTGGTCCCCTGCTATAAACAAACTATACAACAGAAGGAAAAAACTGTTGCAGAAAAGAGGAAAAATCCCAGGATGCAAAAAATTCCCTTATCAGCCTCAGTAAGAAGCTGAGATCCCTCATAAAATCCTCAAAAGCTAGTTACAAAAATAAAATTGCCAAAGATTCCAAAGACAACCACAAGGCATTCTATAGTTATATCAAGAATCTAAATGGCAATGTGCAGATCTTCAACAGAATGGCATTAAATATACTGATCCCAAGGATATTTTCAATATCCTAGCAGATCGATTTAGTGCCAACTTCACCCCCCTCTCACCCCCTAAAGGGTCCATCTCAATACCAAAAGATTGCCAAATTCTGATAATCATGGCCACACAGGTAGAAACTGCACTCTCCAAAACTAAGAATACAGCATCCATGGGACCAGATGACATCCCAGGCTGTGTACTACATGAACTACAAAATGAACTGGCACCTCACCTAAGTGTCATGTTTAATCATAGCCTCACCTCAGGCTTCATGCCCACTGAGTGGCGCACAGCTACAGTTATCCCGCTCCACAAGGGAGGATCTGCCTTGGATCCCGGGAACTACCGTCCCATCAGTCTGACAAGCCTTATCTGCAAGGGCATGGAACGCATTATCATGGAACTTATAAACAAAGACATTGGCAACCTTCAAACACTGGACCCCACCCAGTTTGGGTTTATGAAGGGCCGATTTTGTCTCCTAAATCTGATTGACTTCTTTGAATCAGTCTCCAGAGCTGTGGACGAGGGTAAGGTGGTCCACACAGCCTATCTGGACCTCGCCAAGGCCTTCAACACCATCCCCCACTCTGGAATCATAGATAAACTTACTAAGCTGGGCATAAATCCCTACGTCACTCGATGGATTGCCAACTGGCTTACTGACAGAACCCAGACTGTAAAAGTAGCCAACTCCAAATCCAGCTCCAGACAAGTGACAAGTGGAGTACCTCAGGGTTCAGTCCTGGGACCACTCTTGTTTGGCATCTACTTCTCTGAAGTACAGGCCAACACTAAGGGACTCTGGCTAACAAAGTTTGCAGATGACTGCAAACTGGGAGCCATTATTGAATCCCCACATGATGTGGATATTCTACAAAAAGGCCTTACAGAAACAGATGCCTGGTGCCAGAGCCATGGGCTCAAGCTTAATGCCAAGAAATGTATAGTTATCCCCTTTGGAAAAAAAACATGTACCCATAAATTACCACATAGGTGGCGAGACACAAAACATCAAAAGTGTGATGAGAGACTTAGGGACACAGGTGGACAGTGGTCTCACTTTCGATAACCACATTGCCACAATAGTCAGGAAATCCTTCTATGTGGCACACCTCATCACTAAGGGCTTTTCATCCAGAAAAAAGGAGGTCATTGTCCCACTGTACTCATCCCTCGTTAGACCCATTATAGAGTATAATGCCCCATTTGGTATGTACCTCACAAGACATCTTCAGCAGCTGGAAAGGCCACAGAAATACCTCACTAAAAGAATCACAGGCCTAAAGCAGATGCCATATACTGACCATCTAAAAAACTCCAGCAATACTCTGTGGCATATCGTCTACTCAGAGGTGATCTCTGCTTAACATACAAGGCCATGTCAAACCCTGAGCTGCTGGGCATGCTCCACTTAAAGAAATCCCAATCCCTCAGAGCCACATGCTCCAGGGATCTAAACCTTGTCATCACAATGAACAAAACATGCTGGAGGGATAGGTTCCTGACCCAGAGACTCCCCATGCTCTGGAATAGACTGCCCATACATGTCAAGCAGAGCACCTCATTGGCCCTCTTCAAAAGGAACCTTGATGATTGGATGGGAGATAGGAAATTCACCCCAGGGATCATGTCAGTCACCCTGCTAGACAGGGGCCCAGAGAAGTAAATATTGTGGGAAAAAATATCCAGGGAATTGTTATGGCTAGGCTTGCATAGGCCTTAGGGCCGATAGCTTAGTACCAACCTATGAACCTATGAACCTATACCTGCACAGTGATGTGTTGTGGTAATCCCACTACTGATGAGTTGTACTCCTGGCCCTGCCAAGTGTATCAATGTGTGTGCATCCCTGTGAGAGTGTGGCTGTGCTGACACTGGGACCTGTTCATGTGGACAGGCACGTGTACGTCACCTAACGTATAGCTACCGTATCCCTGTTGCAGATGTCACTCACCATTACATATATGTTCTGAGTGCTCCACAACAAGTAACCCATGTGGCACATCCAATAACTGCATAGAGCTGTGATAGCACTACATAGTCATCAGAGGTTTGACACCCTGTGCTGGTAGGTGTGTGACACAAAAATGCTTTAGTTTTACTCTCCCACCCCTCCCTGACATGTTTTTGCCTCTGTCTGCCTCTCCCACTCCCTGTTTGGTGGATGTGGAGACCTACACCTGCTTTGCTTAGGCAGCAGCATGTGTATTTTAAGTGATGCTCATGATCAGGTGATGGCCTCTGCACGAATTGCAGCCCTCCCCTACCTGATTGCATGTGGAACTGCTGTGGTAACATTCCCCTAGCCAATTGCATGGAAACACACTCCAATATCTAGGAGCATCATGGTGGTGTTGGCCCTTTTCATTCACTGTGAGCAAGAACTAGATATGTTGTTTGGCAATCAGCATCTCAGATGGATTTGGGATTTACCTTTAACAACCTACACTGTGGAAACAGGGAAACAAACAGGAGGGGGATGTGCCTGACCTGACTACAGACTGTAAGTGCTGCTATACTGCATTTGGAGTAATGTTGGTTTAACAGTGTGTGTGTGTGGATATGCCTATCCTACTTGTCTCAGTACCTGCCATGTCAGTTCCATGTTTATGAGGAATCCCCATCTGCAGGGTCATCTGCAGACTGGGCAGTGTTGTGCCTTTGGTTTCATATGTCACCCATGGAGCATCTATCTGTGGACTGTTTGTGAGCTCCTAAGCCCCCCCCCCCCCACACTTAACTGGGGTTAAACTATTCCTGGCACCATAAAATCTGTTCTTCAAATTTTCCCTTGCAACTAGCCAGCTTTTTAGTTTTAGTACTCAAATCTGTTTCTTTGAGCTCAGCACTTGTTCAGAACTCATTGTAAGCACTAAATAAGTTACAAATTACTACAGCACTCAACTTTCCTCACTTGTCTAGAGGAAAACAGGACCTCCAAAGCAGAAATGCAAGCAACCTCCACCCACCCCAACACAACCCAAATGATACATAGCCCACATACTCAGTGTGCCGCTCAACTAGAGCCCATAAGACATAATGTACCCAACACTCTAGTCATAGGTGACTCTATAGTCAGGCACACTGATGTTCCACTCCCCAGGCTAAACAAGAAAATGGTTACTGTCAGCTGCCTGTCAGGTGCCAGGATCTGCCACATAATGCACGCACTCAGGTCACTCCACAACAAGTACAAATATGACTCTGTCATTGTTCACGTTGGTGTGAATGACCTGAGATGTACCTCCCTGGACTACATGAAAAGTGACATGGAGGAGCTCTCTGATCTTGTAGCCCAGGGAGGTATGACCCTAGCCCTGAGTAGCATCCTGCCATCACCCAGAATGATACCACAGTACAAGGACAAAATGATTGACTTTAACAATTGGCTAAGCTTCTGGTGTCATTCTATGGGAATCTAGTATCTGTCTGCCTGGGATGACATGATCGACAGACCATGCTGCTTTGCCAGAGATGGTCTGCACCTGTCGCCCTTGGGATTCTGGATATTGGCAAAGGCTCTTGCCACCCCTATAGTGCCTTTTTAGGCAAGGTTCAAATGACAAATTCACCAGCGTAACAGGTACAAGCAAGTATAATCTGAGGGTAATGCTACTCAGTGCTAGAAGTCTAAACCTCAAAATGCACTCACTCGAGGCACTCCTTTGGAGGACATTGACATCTGTGCAGTGACAGAGACCTGGTTCAAAGCTCCAGAGAGCACCCCTGCATTACCAGGCTATAGGTAATACCACACCTTTCGCCACCAAACCCGGACTGAAACACTAAAGGTGGACGCGTGTCCATATTCATTAAGGATATCCACACCTCCAAGCTAGTTGCTCAGCATAATGCATCCGAGATTATCCAAGTTCAACTAACTCTGGGCAAAACCGCAGTCCAGATTGTAGCTTGCTACAGACCCCCCCCCCCACCATGCCCCAGGATTCCCACTCCTCTTTTCTTGATACACTGGAAAATATTAGGGTACAACCCAACACTCTAATAATGGGTTATTTCAACTACCCTACCATTAACTGGGAAAACTACTCATGTACCAACTCTTTTGCTCAAGGTTTTCTGGAAATCATCAATTCCAATGCCTTGGATCAACTTATCCACACCCCCACCAGGGGCAGCAATATCCTAGACCTGGTCATCACCAACATGGGTGACCAGTGTTCCACACCAGAGGTCAGCTCCTCATTGGTCAGATCCGACCACAAGCTAATCACCCTAGATATCCACATCCCGCTCCCACCCCCCATTAGGAAAACAACCGTAAAAAATTTCTCCAAAGCCAACTTCACGCTTCTTAAGACAGAAGTGGCAAACTTCATGACACCCATGCAGATGGACAATAAAGGTACGACTGCTGAATCCTACACAAATGCTCTTTATAAGCACTTACACGAGTGCATGGATTGTACTATTCCTAACAGAACCAAGATGCTATCCTCCAAAAAAAGGAAGCCAATCTGGTGGTCTTCTGCCATAAACAAACTCTACAACAGAAGAAAGAAACTGTTGCCAAAAAGAGTAAAATGCCACGATTGGAGGAACTCCCTGGTCAACCTCAGTAAGAAGCTGAGATCCCTCATAAAATCCTCCAAAGCTAGTTATGAAAACAAAATCGCCACTGATTCTAAAGACAACCACAAAGCATTCTATAGCTATGTCAAGAATCTCAATGGCAACACTCAGATCTGCTCTGAGTTACAGCACAATGACACTAAATATACAGAACCAACTGATATTGCCAACATCCTGGCAGATAGTTTCAGTACTAACTTTACCCCCCACTCACCCCCTAAAGGGCCCATCTTTATACCGGAAGAATGCAAAGTTTCTGTAATCACAGCTGCACAGGTAAAAACCTCACACTCCAAAGCCAAGAGCACAGCATCCATGGGACCTGACAACATCCCAGGCTGCCTTCTACATGAACTACAGAATGAACTGGCACCCCACCTAAGTACCATGTTCAATCATAGCTTCACCTCAGGCTTTGTGCCCATTGAATGGCGCACTGCAACGGTTATCCCACTCCACAAAGAGGGGGCCACAAAAGACCCTGGGAACTACCACCCCATTAGCCTGACGAGCCTGGTCTGCAAAGTCATGGAACGTATCATCATGGAACTCATAAATAAAGACATTGGAGATCTCCAAACTCTGGACCCCACACAGTTTGGGTTTGTAAAAGGCAGATCATGTCTCCTAAACCTGATAGACTTCTTTGAAGTAGTCACCAAAGCCATAGATGAGGGTAAGGTGGTTCACACAGTCTATCTAGATCTCGCCAAGGCGTTCAACACCATCCCCAACTCTGGAATTATAGATAAACTCACTAAACTAGGTATAAATCCCTATGTCACAAGATGGGTTGCCAACTGGCTTACTGACAGAACCCACACTGTGAAAGTAGCAGACTCCAAATCAGACTTCAGACCAGTGACAAGTGGAGTACCACAGGGTTCAGTCCTGGGTCCTCTCCTGTTTGGTATCTACTTCTCTGAAGTACAGGCTAACACAGAAGGTCTTTGGCTAACTAAATTCACAGATGACTGCAAACTAGGAGCCATAATCGAAACTCCTAATGATATGGACATCCTACAAAAGGGCCTCACTGAGAAAGATGCCTGGTGTCAAAGCCATGGTCTCAAGCTCAATGCCAAAAAGTGCATTGTCATCCCCTTTGGTAAAAACTCTGTACCCATGAACTACCACATAGGTGGTAGTCTACTTAACATCGAAAGTGTGATAAGAGACCTTGGGACACATGTGGACAATAGTCTCTCCTTTGATAATCACATCGCCACAGTGGTCAGGAAATCCTTCTATGTGGCACACCTCATCACAAAAGGTTTCTCATCCAGAAAAAAAGAGGTCATTGTTCCCCTCTACTCATCATTCATTAGACCCATTATAGAGTACAACGCCCCTTTTGGTATGTACCTCACAAGACATCTACAACAACTGGGAAGGCCGCAAAAATACCTCACAAAGAGGATTACTGGCCTCAAACAGATGCCTTACTCAGACAGTCTCAGAAAACTCCAGCTTTACTCTGTCGCATATCACCTACTCAGAGGTTATCTCTGCCTAACATGCAAAGCTAGGTCAAACCCAGAGCTGTTGGACATGATCCACTTAAAGAAATCCCAATCCCTCCGAGCTACACGCTTTAGGGACCTAAACCATGCCACCACAATAAACAGAACATGCTGGAGGGATAGATTCCTGTCCCAGAGACTTCCCATACTCTGGAACAGACTATATATCTATGTGAAACAGAGCTCCTCATTAGCACTCTTCAAGAAAAATCTTGATGACTGGATTGGTAATAGGAAATTCACCCCGGGGACCACTTCTGTGGTTCTGCTTGACAGGGGCACAGAAAAATAATTTTCTTGGGTGGCGAAAGCCAGGGTACCTTTTTGACTAGGCTTGTATAGGCCCTAGGGCCAATAGCCTAGTACCTACCTATGCACCTATGAACCTATGACTGCAGAAGGTAGTGTGAGGATTGCAGTCTGTAAATGGTGAAAGCTGTGCCAGTTACTGATTTCATATCCCTCATAGGACATATGTTGCAACAAACCCCATTACAACAGTAAACGTATGAGGTCATTACAGCAACATGTCAATATTGGCCCTGTGTATGTGCTTCCAGCCACACCTCTTTCAAACTTTGTACATATGTCATGCATGAAGTGTTGCATATGTGCTGTACACCATAATTAGTGTCATCATATCTAATAACAAGCCAGTGATATATTGGACTGCTACACATGTTATGTACAGTAGGGGTTATATTTCATGACATAACCTGGGCATTCTGTGGATATTTGTACAGTACTGAGGTCTGTGTACTTATGGTGAATGTCGACAGTGTGTTTATTGCTAATATGTACTTTAGCCTGTGTACAGACTGTAGTAGATGTCAGTGTTCTAGTTCCCTTCCTATCTGATGTTACATGCTGCTCCACTGTATGCTGCCATATTGGTGTACATGTTTGTAGGGCCATAAACACACATGTCCCATACCACAGACAGCCATCAGACCACTCTGTGTAGCAGCCCAGTATATGTAGGGTCAGTCTGTGAGTGGCACATATGAGAATGGTGTAGAACAGATAGTCCATATACTGTAATATTATGCTAGCTTACCAGATATGGCTGTGGCTGTGTTCACATTGGTTGTGGTTATGCACTTTCACACAGGTGTATCTTACCCTGTGCTGTGACATGCCTGTTGATCATGCTATATATGCAGGTACATGTGCATTTCCCCATAGGAGATGTAGGCCAGTGTTGAGCCAATCTGCCTGCAGCCTGCACAGTGCATTGTTACCTGCCTAGCACCTTAGTGTACTTACCCAGTGAGATGTCACGTGCAGATACTTGCCAGATGTACTGCTGCCGGGCCTCCCTTAAAAGTCATGTATGTCAGACAGAACAGTGGGATGCTGTACAGATGTATGTCAATATCTAGTAGGTAGTATGTGGCCATGGCACCCCTGTACCAGCGGTCATTATGTGTCAGGCCAAAAAGGGGTGTGTGAATGCATAACCTATTGTGGCAAATGTATACCAGTCGTTATGTGTTATACCCATCTACATGGCTGTCTACATCCATATTGTCAAGCATGGTACACATGTTTTGCACTAAGTGCTTCGGACTGTACAGAGTGTGTCAGAATTTCCACATATATTGGCCAATATCTCTGTTGCAGTCCACAGGGGCATTACGTGCTAGCAGCGGTTCTTTACAATGATGTCCTTAGGATGTCTGTCAGTAGCCAATGGCACACATGTAATAAGCAGATGTGACCTCCCACACACACCATGTCTGTGACGACAATCCCAATGACAGTAGCAATAGTCTACTAATATACCTGCTATACATACCTGATATCGCCTTGCACTACAACTTTGGGACTATAGAGGCTGGGGAAGGACTACACTACATGTCCAGGATATATGGTGGATATATATGTACATATGATTATCCGATTATCCAGATAGCCATTTATATATATGAATATATATATATATATATATATATATATATATATATATATATATATATGATTACACATGTGTAGTACATCCAATTACCACTGTCATGGCAACCACCCACTATATATCCCTACTTCATGTGGGCATGGTCCCTTTACATTTCCTGTGTGATGGACATCCTTCCTGTGTGTGGGCATCAATGTTACAAAGAGCAGGTAGAAATACCTCTTACAAGAGAACCGGCACACTCAGGACAGACACATATTTGTAGGAGTATCAGGAACTACAGACAGACTGTGAGTAGAGTTGTGTTATGCTTTGTATAGTACTGGTGTTACAGGGTGTGTGTGTACGTACTAGTTTATCTTGGAATGCAGTCTGTCTGCATAGCTCACAACTGTGGGCCTATCCTCTTGCGGGCCAGAGGTATGCCTATCATGTTTTGTCTGTCCACCACACAGGTTCTGTGTCAGATATTACACTGGCAGTGTGTGTATTGAGTGCTATCAGTACATGGCTACATCCATTTCTGCTTCTAACCTCAATTCCCTGACTAAGTGTATGTTGCAGACTATCCTGTAACACCAGCAACTTGCTTAGTGTATGGCAACAGTTTTCCACATATGTGCCTGTGTTCCAGCCTCTGTCCTCCACCTACGTACCAAGCTTTGCACATATGTCATGCTGTCGGGGGTTGTTCTGTAGTGGGCTGTGAGTATATCACACTGCCATTGCTGCCATTAGTCCACTGCTGTTGTATCCCCCACACATACAGTGGGGCTGAGGCCATATATGTGTGGGCGTCACCTACACAATACATGTGTGCCCTTATGCACTCCAGAGTCCAGTGTATGTAACAGTGGTATATGGCCCGGTATTATTGAGTCAGGGGGCACCATAAATGACATAGGCTGTTACAAAATGTGGGGTTATCAGGGGTGAGATGCCTTAAGGTATCTGGATGTACAGTACCGTATACCTCACCTATATTTACATTACTTACATGAATTGGGTTAATGCAAGCCTACTGCCTTCTGCCATACGGACTGTTCTGTTTGTCAGTGTGCTCATGATGGTGTCAGTTATGCCTTGTTATGTAACAGTTACAGCCCATTTGGTCACATGACATCTTTACCACCTACTGAGTTTGTACAGAGTGTAGATAGAGGCTGCTGAACTATACACCTGCATTACATACTGTTGATTGTTTGGTATCCTGTGCCCCAGTCTGTCTTCATTATTGTACACTTTGAAGGGCTTGGCCTGGACAGCAAAAGTTGTGAACCTTTCCAGACTACTATATTAGTGTAACTGTTTCACAGTTGCATTACTCTGTTTATATGGTTGTCAGTGTCTGAACAGCTATATGACATGGCATATAGAACTGTAATAGTACACAATTAAAGGCTTTCCATTTCTGCAAACCTGTGTGGGGTGTTTTTCCTATGACCTATATATATGCATACATATGTGTTAACTGCTGTGTATATGTGGACATATAGGTGCTGTCATTGATATATATATATATATATATATATATACATATATATATATATATATATATATATATATATATATATATATATATATATATATATATATATATATATATATATATATATATATATTTGCATGCATATATGTTTATATATATCTATATCTATGTATATATTTCAGACTATATATATATATATATATATATATATATATATATATATATATATATATATACAGATATAGATATGTAGTATCGGTTTAGATATTGATATAATTACACACATACATCTAGATGTTGGTATACATTCTCTGTACTGTTGCATGACTAGGCTGGATGTTATGTTAATGACAACATCAGAGTTATATATATCTGGCATGGCTAAGGGGTAAATCACTTTGAGTATGATGTGCATGGTCTTGGGTTTGAACCTTGCAGAGACTGTTGATTTTTTTGCTGTGCATAACATGGGCTGTTGGATACTGACTGATTATGGCACTTTAAAGCAGTGCATCTTCATTAGACAATAATTTAGTTATCAAGAAGGGAACCTGTAGTGCCGTGTGTATACCAGGGTCATGTGTTTCCCATATACCTGAATTAGACATTCCTATTAGGTTTCATGGGCATACCCGGCAACCTTGTGTGCCATGTATGCTTTGCGATACCTACAAAGAAAATCGTTAGTGTAAACAAAGTCACATGTGAAGTCTATTATTACCAGGGAAACATTCGTCCCATGCGAGACAACCAAAAATTGGGTATTCTACTTTCCTCTAAAACATGGCTGCAAAGGTATGCATGGCTATGTGCATGTACTACAGCATGTGGCAGACCTTGGATACTTGGATCGGGACAACGTACAGGATGAGTCCTGAGGGGAGGAGGAGTGGAGGGTGGGCAATGTGTGGTGGTGTGGTAGCTATGGGCCGGTAATCAGGGAATGGATGGTGGATGCTTGTGTGCAGGGGGGGCAGAACTGTGGGTAAAGTAAATATAGGTCGAGGAGAGGCTAGGTTGGATGGGCCTGTACTGGTCAGCCCGCCTAGTGGGTGGGGGAGAGGGGAATGTGATATAAACATGTGAAACATAAAAGAAGACTAATTTAAATAAAACACTTACAATAAAATGAATTTGGTAACGTATTGCAGGGCGGATGTGTTTGGCTGGGGGGGTATGTCATTTCGTATGAGATGTATATTGTTTGGAGCCTCTCAACCCCATTAACAGTGCATGTGGACATATATGTTTCTGTTAATCTACCATTGCTATCTACAGATGTCTGGCCATATATACCTATATAGGTATATATATTTGCTTACTTATCTATAACTATGTCCGTCTATACCTACGGAGATATATATCTTTGTACATATATGTGACTTGCTGTGTATATGTGGACAAATAGGTGTTGACATATATATGTGTAGATGTCAGCATTTGCATGTATATATGTTCATATATTTGTATGTATATGTATATATTACTGGATATATATATATATATATATATATATATATATATATATATATATATATATATATATATATATATATATTACTGGATATATATATATATATATATATATATATATATAACTACATATATAGATAAGTTGTATCTGTTTAGATATTACTATATTTACACACTTACATACATCTAGATGTAGGTATACATTTTCTGTACTGTTGCATGACTAGGCTGTTATGTTTCTGGAAATATCAGATTTATGTATATCTGGCATGGCTTACAGGTAAATAACTTTGTGCATGGTCCTGGGTTTGATCTTTGCAGAGGCTGTTTATTTTGTGGCTGGGCAGAACAAGAGCCATTGGATATAAAGTGATTAAGGCACTTTAAAGCAGTTGTACACTGGTTTGTGCGGGTTTGCGCGTAGCTAAGCACTGCTAACTTCTGGTTACAGTTTGATATACTCACTTAGCTTCCACATTGCTTAATCTGTGTAGGCAGTGCTTATCCCCACGCATACGCATATAAACATGCTTACTAGTGCTTACATATGCTTACTACTGCTTAGTTGTGCTTACACCTGGTTACTAGTGCCTTATTCATTATGACACTGCTACTTCACATGTGCATTTCCTGCAGTACTCTAGTTCATACATATGTGTTATTTAGTGGGTTTTGCAACAAAACTATTGGTTATAACGTGCTTTGCCATGTAAAATAGACTGTGCTGCAGTAGGACTCGAACTGGGATTGACTGCTCGTGAGGCAAACGCTCTATCCACTACAGTATTGCTGTACCGCTTCATTTGCATATAGCTTGCTTTTTATCCTCTTTTTGCTATTTAAGTTACATTAACTGTAACTAAGCAATGGACAAACCTGCGCACCTATGGTTAAACTTTGTCCGTTTCATTACAAATAAATATTTATTTTTATTTTCTTTATTCACTATTGCTCTTATATATGTAGGGGGATGTTGCTGGGAGTATCCGTACATCTATGGGTGGTCTCGCTCATTGTTTACTACTTTTCTGCAGTCCTTAAATGCAGGGGCATATATATTCTGAGACCTCTGCTCTCAGACATGCCCCCTGCAGTTGTACACACTCCATGTAAGCCTAGGAGCTTGGCCAACGTGCCTTCATCAATATGCATGGCGTGCTGCCATCCTCCTCCTACACAGGCACTTCTGTGGAGGACTAAGCTAGTCCTGCATGGTAGATTAGTGAATCCAGGGGGCTGTGTTTACTGTGACTTATAAAATTCAATTTAAGATCTAGAATTTAAAGAATACTACCACTATAAAATAGTTTGTGCTGAAGAGTTTGCCATTTATACTTCTTTCATAATGCATATGTCTCCAGAGATATGGACATTTGTTTGAAATGTGAGGACATAATTTGATTCCATCAAAATGCTTAGGCTCTGCCCACTGGAAGTTACAGTGCAAACTTCCTGAGCTCCATTGGAGTGAATGAGTTAAAGTCTTGCATAGTTTGAGAAACCCTTGCACAGTTTGGAAAGACAGTGAAAACAGGGGAAGTGAGCATAATATACTAAAGTATTATTAGGACACTTACCTGAGAAAAGCTTAGTTTTAATCTTTGAGTAATAATGTTTATAAAGTATCTAGAGTTCTTGAATGCAGTTTCTTTTTTTAAGTGTTAGTGCTACAAACGTTTCATAGTACTCTTGCATATTTAATATCAAAACATTCATGCTTTCATCAGATAGCTTAATTACTATATTTGTGTTGTATTACAGATCTTTAAGTGCTATCCATCATGCATAGTTTACATTATAGGGAATATTAACTCTGTTACTGTTAAATTCTACAAAACCATCCTTTATTAGATATTTCAAAACAAAATAAAAATTACGTGTGCAAGAATTCTTGTTGTGATTCAAAAACACTTTTAGGAGCATGACTGCATAATTAGTGCAGACTGTGTACAAGGACCCAATGACAAATGTATAAACAGTGTTCAGTCACACACTGGGGTTTCCAATGTGAGTGGGGGTGCATCAGGGTCCAGTTCTGTGTCTACTTTTGTTAATACTGATGGTAGGCTACAGTATCAAAGAGGTTGGACAGGACATGTCAAAAAACCTGCTGTATGCAGAATGCGGCATTACAAATAGACCCCAAAAAGAACTTCTGTAAATGACAGGGGATTGGCTTACACAACTGGGGTAAAACATTTTATAGATAAGACAGTTGAAATAATAGTAAATAGGAGAAAACCATAAAAAATGAAAACTGAGACAGAAAGAAAATAATGCAACAGATTAACATTTTCATCTATCTAGCTGGGATGGTTGAAAAGAAAGGAAGTCTGATTGAGGAGGTCTGAGCTAGATTCAGAGGTGCTGCAGTCAACTGGCACAGAATGTCAGGGATAGTGCACGACAGAAGAATGCCAAAGAAGCTAAAAAGTACTTAGGCAGACAGCAAGAGTCCAACAAAAAGTAATTAAAACTATTCAAGGACTTAAGGCACTCTGTTATAATGAAATATCTATCTATCTATCTATCTATCTATCTATCTATCTATCTATCTATCTATCTATCTATCTATCTTTGTTTACTGGGAAAGTCTTACTGGGTAGTATCCATTTTCAGTAAAGGCCCAGGGAGAAAAACTCATTTGTTTACAGTGCATTATACTTAGTTCCAGCTAAACACAGAGAACTTATATTTCTATTTACATTTATATATGTACAGCAGTTACATTTATACATTCTAAGATTTTACAGCAGTAGAAGTTACTAAAGAGAAAGCCCACTTACAACTTAATGGATTGTACAGGCAGCTGTTATCTATAAAAATTGTTTTGTCATTTCAGTGAGAGGTTGAGAGTATTGTGCTTAAGGACAGTATCTGGGCAGTATCGTATGGAGAGCACAACGTTTTGATCTGGTGATGAGTGTGTGCAGGACCAGAACTGGTTAAGATGTTGTTTAAGCAATGGTTTAAAACTACTGAGTTTGTCAGAAAGTTTCATTTGTGTGAGAATAATATTCCAGAGTTTAACAATGTATTGGGAGTACAGCAAGTCTCCTACAAAATGATTTGACATATTTCTGAGAAGTAAGAATTTGTTACTAGAATGGAGGTCCCTTGCTGGACAGTAGGGCAGTAATATGTGTTTTTAGTGCAGGGCATTTTTCTGGATGATGAATGAGTGTGTACTGTAGTTAGCTGTGAATATGTTAGATAGTAGAGCAGTTCATGCCAGTTTAATTGTTTTAAGATATGACAGTGGTAGGTCCTATGAGGGAGATTAGTGGCAAATTTAACTATTTTATTGTAGCAGGAAGTGAGTTTCTTTCTTTGAGTATTGTTTAAGTTTGTTAGTGTAAGAGCGGTGTATAAGAGAGCTGGCGGTAAGAAGGTGGTGGATAGAGTTTTTCTTGCAGTATCTGTAAGGCACCCATCAGTCATCTATTGTAAAACTACAAGTTTACTGTGATTTACAGTTTTAATGGCTGCATTATTTGCTGACTTTATGGACAAAGATTGCTTTTCATTTTGGCAACTTTTTGAGGTAAAAAAACATTAGTTTTCTTAGAGCTGAGTAGGAGATTTGATTCTTTGAACCAGGTTTACTGTGATTTATAGTTTTAATGGCTGCATTATCTGTTGACTTTACGGACAAAGATTGCTTTTCATTTTGGCAACTTTTTTAGGTAAAAAGCATTAGTTTTCTTAGAGTTGAGTAGGATATTTGATTTGTTGAGCCAGGTTTCTACAGAGAAGAAAGACTTTTGGGTAATGTATTGGACTTATTTATCGTTGAAGCTGCAAATATTAATGTTGAGTCATCTGCATACTGAACTAAACTAGAGGTGTTGATTAATACATATTTTAAATAGGAGAGGACCCAGGATGGAGCCCTGAAGGACACCTGTAGTAACTGGTTGAAAGGATGAGTAACCCTTTGATAGCTTGTTGCTTTCTAGATAGGTAATTAAATAATCATGACAAGGAGTTTAGTGAAAGTCCTATTGAAGAGAATTGAATGACTAGTTAATTATATGAAACAGTATCAAATGGCTTTGACATGTCTAAGAACATGGTAGACACTTGCAGACCATTGATTCTATGTCTGTTTAGTATATTGGTAAAATGTAGTAGAGCAGTAGTGGTGCTGTGCTGGGGCCTAAAGCCATGTTGTATTTCTGAGAGCAGGTTATTTGAGGTTAGGTATTGCATTAGCTGCACATGGATGCATTTCTTTAATATTTTGGAGAGAGGGGCGAGAATCGCTATTGGCCTATAGTTATTAAACTCTTTAGATGTGCCACCTTTGTGCTGTGGTATGATGAATTTTTCCACAGTGATGGGATGTATTTTTCTGCTATGGACCTGTTATTTGCAAGTAATTAACCTCTACCCAGCTGCATACAGAAGAATAAAGGAAGACTTGTTACAGAAATCTGGACAGTGAAGGCAAAGTATTTGAGGAAACTAGAGATGATGGAGATGGAGTGCTTAAGATGGGTGGTAGGATACACACAATGGAACAAATGAAGAAATGAAAACATTGGAGGAGAAGCCAAAGTAGTTTCAATTGCAAATAACATTAAGGAGTAGAGATCATGATGGGTCAGGCAGATATGCAGGAAAGCAGAAGATGAGTCAGTGAAGAGGATTTGGGAGAGTCCGGAAGAAAACAAGAGGAAATGAGGACTTCCATCTAAGAGTGGATGGATTGCATGAGGGACAACCTGGAATAGGTAGATAGTAGTGACAGTTGATATGACACCATGACCCCATGTAGGAAAAATGGGCTGATGATGATAATCATTGTAGTCAATCATACAAATATCAGCATTCAGTATACTATCCATGGAATTCCAACAAGTAACTAAAGGATCATCGGTACATGAACTAAAATATCAGAAATGTGTTCCTCACCAGACATGCAGCTCCAGAATCAAGTTAGCTAGGTGTAGTTTCCTTGTAATTGAAATAAATTAAAATTCAGTTGTTTTCAGGCTTAGTAAATAACTTGGGACAAGCTTCAAATTCAAGATTTCCAAAACTGAAAGGGCACAATCCAAATTATTCCATACAAACATGTTATCACCTGTCTTTTCAACTTTTTTTTTTAAATCACTCATTACATCAAACACTAGAAAATGCTGACCAGAAATAGCTGTATGATCTTTACAATGCATTTAATGTGCTCTTCTGTATTTGCTGTTGTATTGTTGTGTTGTGTTGTATATATGACCCATGTTAAATAGAAAAAAAAAAAACATCTGTGTGCTTGATGTTGTACTAAAATGTGAAAAACTAACTGCCTATGGACTATGATTATTTGTTGAATACATGTGGTCATTGAATGACAATTTTCCTATAAAAGAAGAGGTGCTACTATAAGGTTTTCCTTCACTGGTGGTGCAGAAACCTTTTAAACAATGTGCTCCATCTATAACATCCCTCTCCTTTCAGCCAGCATTCAATTTTCATAGGAATATGGTATTTATTTCATAATTCTGTTGATTTCTTTCAAGTTTTAGTCTCTTTTTCAGATGTTCTGTCTTAGTACTGTTGATCACATTACTAATTGCATGGTGGAATTGATCTGGCCATCATTTATCTGTATCTTCAAGTGACCTTTTAGTATGGATTTGGAAACTTTTCATGGCACATCTCTGTCTTACAACAATTAATTTCTGGATAAAATTTCTTTTTCATCAGACTTTGCAAACAGTACAATGGAACAGATAAAAACCCCAAGACCACAAGAGGAAACATTAAATGTCCCATATTTTTAAGGTTAAATATTGAAATATGCATCAGTCTTTGTTATCTTTATTTTCATCAGTATCATAATTAGTTTTTATTACTTTCAGATACAAAGGTGGAGAAAGAGCCAACAAACCAAACAAGTACTTATCTGCCACGTTAAACTTTCTCAAGTTAGCCGTTATTATCAACTTTATTGTTCAAAACTAAATATTCAGGAAATAATGTGCAGGAAATGATGTGCAGAATGGCAGAACCACTATTATTCCTTAATATTCTAGGAAAATTCTCAAATGTATTAATGCTCATTCCAGAAGTCATTAGAAAACAAACAAAAATATTAAAACTACAATAAATAAAGTATAAAGCAATCCACAAAGAATAGCAATTGATAAAGTATAATGCAGCCAGAGCTTCTGAAGAAAGCCTTCCATGAATTTAAAATATAAATCAGCATAAACAGTAATAAAAAATATTACTACCCCTTAATCTGCATGTCTTCCCCGCGGTTGGGTAGCGTTCGAAAGACATGCATGCGTAAATGGGCGTGCCTTCATTGATGGTTGGGTGTTGAGCTGGTACCTCGGCATTTCGTAAAAAATCTGCTGCCAATCATTAGCGGACTGGAGTTCTGCTGTGGCGACCCCTTACTGGGAAAAAGACGGAAAGACAAACAACTACCCCTTAATCAGTTAAGCTCTGCCAGTGAGACTTATTACTTAAGCAACTAGGACTAAATGCCCTAAATTGTAAAATACACCTAATTTCTTTTTTAAGAAAGAATACCAAAGAGCTATGCAGACATTCAATTTGCCCACATAAACAGCTGTTTTTTTTTTCCATTGCAGTTAGTATGCATAGGTACTGATGGGTAACCAGAACATATGGTTATGGACCATGGTACTCAATTCAGGTCAGAAGAAATTAAACATTTTATTAAACAAATGGGAATAATCCATTCTACTAATTCCCTAGGGCAGTCTGTACTCAGTGGCACTGTATCTTTAGGCATTCAACGCCGGCATAAAGGAGTTGTCATGGTTTTGGATGAGGAAAATAAAGTTTTATTTGTTTATTTATCTATCTATTTATTTATTGGGTCACAGTACAAGACTAGCCCCATGATTCAAGAAAGCTAAAACTCTATGCAGGAACAGTGTAGCAGCTCCTGCATGGAGTTCGGCTGCCAAGCGATTCAGCAAACAGCTGATCCGATGTGCAAGAGCCTGTCTATACTCTTTCTGCATGGAAGACCATGCAGCATGCTAATCTCCTCAGTTGTGGGTGAAAACCATGCAAATGAGGTGAATTAGTGATTCAGAAAACTACCGGGTCTCATTGCAGGAACAGTGTCAGTGCAGAAATGTGTTCAGTTACTAACTGAACACATTTCTGCAAAAAAGAAACCAGAGGCATGACAGCACAAATAAAAGCATGTATTCACATCTGTAGGCATGACAATGGCTAGATATATAGCTATTGGCATGAATAAATGTTTAATCTTAATGAAAAATAATAATTTTTTTGTGGCCAATCTTGGCCGTTAAAAAATAGCACAGAGGTGCGCAAACACGATCATGCCGAAAAAAAAAAAAGTGAAAACCCAAGTTTAAAGAAAATCTGCATTTTGCCGTTATAGTCTATGGCATACAGAGTCAAAGCAATACCACAGTACAGTGGTTGTCAAGGGGAAAGGCTCCATGTCAGTGCAGTATTTATGGGCTAAGGCAGTGGGGTATGCAAATGATGGGAAATTTACTGAATCACAAAATATTCTAAGTCCAAAACCTGCACCTAACCATGTAGGTGCTAGAACAGGATTGTGTAGGCAGGAGGAGCAACTAACATGAAAAGGGGGTTTATCATGCTTGCTGTAAGCACATTGGAGCACTGTTGCCCGGGTTTGCACTTAGCTAAGCCCAGCTAAGCAAGGGGGTGTGTCTCAGGCTGTATAGCTTTGTTTACACTGCTTACAGGGGTGTGCACGGCACACACTGGGTCTTAAACAAAAAAAAAAAAAAGAAAACAGGAAACTGTGTATATGTAAACAAGGGTGTGTCTCCAAGGCTGTATACCCTTGATTATCTTGCCTAAATGGGTGCGCACCTGGATTTAAACCACAAAATAAAAAAAACAGGGAACGGCTAGTGGAATGAGAAAAAAGGGGGAAATAGCAGAATAGAGGCACTCAAATGCAAGTAATAGAGCTGGCAGGTGGAATGTATCATACTCAGCCAATCACACAGGCAGCATCTGCAGCACACCACTATAAACTATGCAAACACCTTTCAGTCTGTTTTTTTCTCACAATCTCTACACCACTGGTGTACACAGATGGGGAAATATTACCTGACAAAACTAACAAAATGTTAGGAGCTGCTGTTGCTCTCATACATCAGTATGTGCAAGAGGCTGAGGGTGGTGGAGAGGACAATGCTGACAACTGCCCCAGACCTATGAGGAGGAGGAGAAGAGTGTTCAGGTCCAGGGTAACCTACCAGGGACTACATGATATAGAGATAGTAGAGCACTACAGGGTGTACAGGGACATACTGCAGCAAATTGTTGAGTTGTGCCGGCCTCGCCTCCCATCCAGAACAAACAGAGGACAACCCATCCCAGTGGATACCAAGGTATGTGTAGCTCTAAGAATACTAGCTACAGGTACTTTCCAAAGACCAACTGGGGATATCATGGGGATCTCACAGGCATCTGCGTCTAGGATACTCCATCAGTTCCTGGATGCAATGCAACCACATGCCGAGGAACACATTAAATTTCCCACTACCTGTGAGGAGAGGACCCACAATATGCATCTCTTCCACCATGTAGCAGACTACATGGAGGTACTGGGTGCCATAGACTGCATGCACATCCACATCAAAGCACCACCTGATGAGCGGGGTAGGGTCTACATAAATCGCAAGGGGTTTCACTGCATCAACTGCCTGGTCATGTGCAATGCCCAGGGCATTATCATGAATGTGTGTGCTGGCTGCCCTCGAAGCTCTCATGACTCCCACATCTGGCATTCCTCACAGCTGTATCAGTGGTTTGCCAGGGGGGGACATCCCGTATGGCCATTTAGTGGGGGATACTGGCTACTCACTGGAGCCATGGATGATGACACCCATCAGAAATGCACACACACACAGACACACACACACAGACACACACACACACACACACACACACACACACACACACACACACACACACACACACAAACGTCATAATGAGGCACACACACAAACCAGGATCATTATAGAACATGTGTTTGGGATGCTCAAGTCACTGTTCCGCTGCCTTGACATATCCAGTGGAGCCTTGCAGTACTCTCCAGCCACATGTGCACACATGTTCATAGTATGTGCCATGCTACACAATATCATCCTGCAGAAACAGCTGCAACAGGAACAAAATAGGAAAGGGCCACACAGCCCCCCCCCATCATTGCCAAGGCCTCCACAGGTACAGAGTGACTCAGAGGAGGAACGTCCTGAGCCTGCACTGTAGGCAGATGGAGGTGTGCCCAGTATGCTCTGGCCTTGGCAAAGAGGCAATGCATACCACATACACTGACATTGTAGGGCCCCAGGGACTGATCTCTCTCTCTCTGTCTGACTCACACACACAGTAAAATGGATACCAAACATCACACCACCTATACCTGACCATGTATAGGCAGTGTACTTCGTGCATCTGACATAGTCAGTCCTCAAGCACCACTCTCACAACAGCTGCAGACACAAGGTAAGCCAGTCTTTGTAACAAAATAAACTAATGGAGTGGAATTTTTTGATAGCATATCTATGGTATTGGTCAAGCATGTAAGGGAATGGGGTGGCTAACTGGGATAGCAGCAGACAACCGACAGCTCTGTGGGACAGTAGGATATGTATCCTCAGTACTGCCCTACCCACACCATGAAGTACCACCCTAGTCAACAAATACCGCTACAATATATGTGGTGAGCCTAATAACTGGGGGCCATAGGTCAAATGCACGGATGTCAAAGTGGGGATCTCATACACACCACCAACCCCACACAGCAGATCAGCTGTAGACAGCCATACAGAAATGCCTGGCAAAGGCCCCCACATGGTGACATTCATGAAATCCCCACCCACAGACTTTTACACAGTGATATCACAACAGGTCTGGCAGTGGCAGTATGGCTTTGAAAGGTAAGAAGTCTGAAACTACAAATGTCTATGCCAGAACAATCTGACATGTGGTTGATACTGTTATGCTTGTAGTCTGAAAGATAGGGCACACCACTATGCTATATGGGAACAAACTGTTAAGCAAATATCTGCACAGTCTGTGCAGATGTGTATCGTGTACAGTTGTGTCACCCCCATAGTCCCATAGAAATGCAGTAACATGCTCCTAGACATAGGCAGCATCCAGCTGTCACCCAGAGTGATGGTGCAATAGTAAATGAAAGCAATTGTCAGTAGCACCCACAGTCAACTTACTGGTGCCATCCCAGGGGTGTCTCCTGCCGGCAGCCCGGGAACATATGATCATCAGAATGCACTTTCCTGCTACAGATGGCCCACATCTGTCACACCTGGCCTACAGGCCTCTGGCAAATGCCAATGCCTCACTCACAGTGCCCTTTATGGAGTGTCACGGGGTCCATAACACCAACATAACACAGTCCACAAAATGCAAAGAAAGGCCATGCTGACAACTGCTAGGAGCAAACCTGCCAGCTTCAGGGAGCCAGAAATCTGGATAAAGCCATGAATAATGGAGTGATGAAGGTCCAAAGAGAAGGACACATGTGAAATACTGCTCTAATAATGTTATAATGTCGATGGAATGATTTGTAGTAGCATGGAATGTCTGATGGGTACGAAGACTGAAACTGCAATGTCAACTGTCAGTAATATCTGACTCCAACCCTGAGTGACTTGCACGCACTTTTGCTGGAAAACCACACTTGTTTTGGGTAACCAACAAGATATATTAGTAATGGATGTGGACACTCTGTGATGCTCTGTACAGTCATCAGGCAGGGCTAGGAGTTTAAACATGGTAATAAACTCACTGCATGCAGGCCTAACCCTGGAAGATGGTGACATGTCTGCACCCACAGAACACTGGGCCACAGCCATGGAGAGTAACACACACCTCCCTGATCACTCATCCTATGCAGCATCCTGACCCCAACATGTGGCCATCCAAGCAAAATGAGGTAAGCCATACATATATGTGTGACAAACACACACCTCCAGGCAGGTCAAACAGTCTGACACACACAAGACCCTCCAAGTGCAGTCAACCATTGAGGAGAGCCCAATGCAAAGTACTGATAGCTATAGGCAAACATATCTGCCCAGGACCCCCCACATATCCTATCCACTAAAAATCTATCTGGAGTTTGCCTGTCACCCTGATCCTGTCTGACTTATATTACCCAACTGTGGACTAGAAATCAGACCAGGCTGGAACATAAGTGCACAGAGATTCCACCATTGTAATATATCACCAAGGTGCTGGACCATTTCCACAACACCAGCAGCCAATTGCTTGTAGGCACTCCCATGAACAGGCTGGATTGTGCGAGAATGCATACCATTTGGCACATAAACCTTGTGTGTGCATCATTCATCCTGTACTCCTCTGGTAAATCATTGTGATGATCTGAGGAGGTATGTCATGAGGTACTAAAACAGTACATGACAGTGTCAAATGGCATATATGACAGATGTCTGCTAAAACAAGCCCTGTAACCATAGCAACCCATACACTACTGAGAGAAATTGCACAATCATTGTATGGCCCATTGTCCCCACTTTTAGATAGGCTATCTCCAGATATCCTGCACCAACAGGTTGAGAGGTATGGCTGTAACACAAAACAAACTGGACTGGAGTACATCAATCCCTGGAATAGAGCCCCACATGTACTATAGAAGGACACACTGGGCATGCTCATACACTTTGAGAAATGTCAGTAGAATCTAGGAATTAACAGGTTTTTCCTACCCAGTACACTTCCCATTGCCCCTCCTTAGCAGTCCTGAAGATGTCTGTCACCATAGAAGTCATGTTTGTTAGGCCAAGCCCCATAAGCTCTGTGGCATGTGCAATAACTGCATAATACTGTAGGAAAAATAACTAGTTAGGTCTTTTTCTCCTTCTGGCTTTTCCCGGTTAGGGGTCGCCACAGCGGAACTCCGGTCTGCTAATGATTGGCAGTAGATTCTTATGGTGCTGAGGTGCCAGCCTGATGCCCAACTTTCAATGAAGGCACGCCCATTCACGCATGTCTTTCGAATGCCACTCGACCGCGGGGAGGACATGCAGACTCCACACAGAAGGCACTCCAGCTGAGAATCGAATGGGAGAACCTCTTGCTGTGAGGAGACAACACTATGGCTGCACCACCATGGCACAAACAACTAGTTAGGTAGGAGTTCTAATTTCAGTCCTGCCAAATGTAAAAGTGTGTGTGTGTGTGTGTGTGTGTGTGTGTGTGTGTGTGTGTGTGTGTGTGTGTGTGTGTGTGTGTGTATGTGTGTTCACAACTAAAAGCTTTTTGGGTACATTCAAACCCAGTATACTTCCCCTTTCCCTGCTTTAGCAGTCCTGCAAATATTGGTCATCTTAGAAGTGTCTTCCGTCAGACCTCACCCCCGTAAGCTCTGTGGTGTGTGCGATAACCACATAACACAACAGTACAAATAACTAGTTAGGTAGGAGTTCTAATCTCAGTCTTGGCAAACACAGTACACTTTCCCTTTCCTTACTTAGCCATCCTGCAGATATCAGTCATCTTAGAAGTGCCTTCCATCAGACCTCAGGACCATAAGCTCTGTGGTGCATGCGATAACTGCATAACACGATAATACAAATGACTAGTTAGGTAGGCATTCTAATCTCAGTCCTGGCAAATGTAAAAGTATGTGTGTGTGTTTACAACAAAAAGCTTTTGGGCCTATTCAGAACCAGTACACTTCCCCTTTCCTTACTTTAGCAGTCCTGCAGATATCAATCATCTTAGAAGTGCCTTCCATCAGACCTCACCCCATATGCTTTGTGGTGCATGTGATAACTGCAAAATACAATAGTACAAATAACTAGTTAGGTAGGAGTTCTAATCTCAGTCCTGGCAAATGTAAAAGCATGTGTGTGTGTTTACAACAAAAATCTTTGGGCCCATTCAAACCCAATACACTTCCCCTTTCCCCTACTTTAGCAGTTCTGTAGATATCAGTCATCTTAGAAGTGCCTTCAGTCAGGCCTCAGCCCCTTAAGCTCTGTGACATGTGTGATAAATACACAACAAAGTAATACAAATAGCTAGTTAGGTAGGAGTTCTAATCTCAGTCCTGGCAAATGTAAAAGTGTGTGTGTGTGTGTGTGTGTGTGTGTGTGTGTGTGTGTGTGTGTGTGTGTGTGTGTATGTCTGTGTGTGTGTGTGTGTGTGTGTGTGTGTGTGTGTGTTTACAAGTAAAACCTTTTGGGTCCATTCAAACCCAGTGCACTTCCCCTTTCCCTACGTTAGCAATCCAGCAGATATCACTCATCTTAGAAGTGCCTTCTGTCAGGCCTCAGCCCCTTAGGCTCTGTGACATGTGCTTTAAATGCATAACAACAAATAATACAAATAGCTACTTAGGTAGGAGTTCTAATCTCAGTCCTGGCAAATGTAGAAGTGTGCTTGTGTATATGTGATAGTTGGGTGTGCAAGACTAAGGGAGTTGTGTGTTTGCTTGTTTATAGATGAAACAGTTGTATGCCATTCCCACACACGACACTTCACAGTGCCCCACCTTATCAGTCCAGATAATGTCAGTCCCTTATCAGCAACTTTGGCCAGCTATCACCCTTGTAAGCTTAGTAGTGTGTGTGATAAATATTTAACACTGTAGTGCAAATGACTAGTTTGGTAGGGGTCCTACTCTTGTATCCGGCAAATGTGTGTGTGGGCATGTATGTTTGTAAGTAGAAGTATTTTGATATGTTTCCCATCCACTGCCCTACTTTATCAGTCCTGCTGATGTCATTCCCTTTATAGGTTCACAAATGTGTACTAGGTAATGGCCCAGGAGCCTTAACAAGCCTAGCACATATAAGGGTCCTGCCATTGTGCCACCCAGTGTTACGTCCCAGTGCCTGTATCAAGTATAGCCACTGCAGTGATCCTTGGGTTGAACTATCTATTACCCATCCACTCATCAAAATTTCTCTGGAACAGGGTCAGCTAGGTGCTCTGCATGACATGTATGGGAAGTGTTTTCCAGGGCAGACACAGTCTCTTGGTGAGGGACCTGTCCCACCAGCATGTTGTGGTGACTGTGGTACTGAGGTAGAGATCTCTACAGCATGTGGTGCGGATGGATTTATATGTAGCATTTTTAAACCAGCTGGGTCAGACATGCCTTTGTAAGTCAAGCACAGATAGCTGCTAATTAGGTGATATGACACAGAGAATAGCTTGGGTCTTCTGAGTCTGTCTATGTAGGATGTGTGTTTAATGTCCAGGACCATCTTTGTGAGGGGCTTCTGTGGCTTCTCCAGCTAAAGCAGGTGTCTAGTGAGGTACAAGGCAAATGTGCCATAATACTTGAGGAGTGGTCTAATGAGGGAATAGTAGATAGAGATCATTACCTCTGTCTTCCTGGATGCAAAACCCTTGGGTTATGCAATGTGCCATATAGGAGTACTACCTGACCACAGTGGCAATGTGGTGCTTGAAGGAGAAGTTGCTGTCAACTTGTGTCCCCAGATCTCTTATAATGCATACATTGTTCATTGGGCTCCCATTGATGTAGAACTTACTGGGAACAGAGTGTTTTACCAAAGGGGAGGATGATGATGCATTTTGTGGTGTTAAGCTTCTGGCCTTGGTTTCCACACCACTCACTGGTCTCAGCGATGCCTTTCTGTAGAATGTCTGCATCACTTGTGGAGTTCATGATATCTCCCAGCTTGCATTCTTCTGTGAACTTGGTCAGGCAGAGTTCCTCTGTGTTGGGCTTGACTCCTGAGAAGTAGATGCTGGACAGGGCACTATCCAGTACTGATCCCTGTGGGACTCCACTGATGACTGCTTGCCAGTCTGACTTGGAGTTTGTCACTGTCACACTGTGTGTTCTATGAACCAATTTGAAAACCATCAACTGATATAGGGATTGATGCCTAGTTTGTTGAGTTTATCAATAATTCCTGACTGAGGAATGGCATCAGAAGTCTTGGCCAGATTGAGGTAGGCTGTATGCAGTGCTTTGCTGTCATACACAGCCCTGGTGACTCACTGAAAGGCATCAACCAGGTTGAGCAGGCATGATCTGCCATTAACAAAGCCAAACTGTGCGCGGTCCAGAGTTTGGAAATCACCCATATCTTGGTCTGTCAGGTCCCTGATGATGCACCCATACCCGTACATAGTAGACTTGCCAGGCTAAGGGCCCAGTAATCCCCAGGGTCTGTAGATGCTACCCCTTTATGGAGAGGAATGACTGTAGCAGTGTGCCATTTTGGAAAGGAAAAAGCCTGAGGTGAGGCTGTGACTGACCAGGGCACAAAGATGTGGTGTCAGGTCTCTTTATATGTCATGTAGAACACAACCACAGATATGTTGGGGTCCCATGAAAGCTGTATCCTTGCCTGTGTACAATGCAGGTCTACCTTGGCCTATAGTAATGCTGGGTGCCTGGCATTCATCTGTCATTGTGATTGTCCCCTTGGGGGGAGAGAGGGGTAAAGCTGGCACTGAATGTGTTGGCAAGACTGTGGCCAATATCTGTTGTCTCAAGATAGGAATTAGCATTTTGCAGTAACTCACAGCACTTGTGGTTATTGCTGTGGAGGTTGTTGATATAACTATCAAAGGCTTTGGTGATTGTTGTCAGTGTCTGCTGCAATTCTGCCTTCATAGCTGCATGTAGGTGATATTGTAAGGTATCCCAGGTTGTGTTTGAGGCTAATAAGGGGGTCCACCAGTCTTGGGACACCACCTTTTTCTGCAATAGTGTCCTCCTTCTGTTGTACACTTTAGTAATGGCAGGGGACCATCACATTGGCTTCCAGTGTTTGGAGGACAGTGTCTGTGTTCTGTTGGCTATGGCTAGTACATGCATCCATGTACATGTTTGTGCAGTGCCTATGTGTATGATGTGACAGTCATGAAGCTATTTCCCATTGGCATGGGTGCAGTGAAGTCATCCATCCCTGTTTTTATGACTGCAATGTCAGCATTGGAGAGGTTTTGCAAGGTGGCTACCTTTGTGGGGGTGTGGGTGAGATGCTGAGCTCTATGTTTTTTACATCATGTTTGTATCTGACCAGGTAGGGATTGGCAACTGTTGTCGAGCAACAGTCCCATATGTAAGTAATCAACACAGGTCAAGGTTATTGTATCCTCTACTGAGGGTCAGTATGAGCAGAAATACTCACCACAGAAAAACTAATAAAGACACCGAAGTTGATGACTTCAGAGAAAACAAACTGGGTGAAAATAAGGTGTCTGGAAGTGACACAAGCAGCTACATTTAAATGAAAATGAAAAGAAAAAAAAAAAAAAAAAGAAAAGAAAAAAGAAACTGAAGTCAGTGGTATTTACCATAATGCTGGACCTGGGAACTGCAGTCTAGAAGCAAAACAAACAGTCCCACTACCATAAGCATTGGGGGCACTTCACACATTTTTCCTGTGTAGTAAAATCATCCACAGCCCCATAATGCACTATTCTAGCAGAAGATGCTACTTCTGGATAAGCAAAATGAGACACAAAAGATAGGGTAAAAAAGGTGGGATGCTTCCTAAAATCTGCTCACAGGTCCAGTAGTACTGTGAGCACCTATAACCTCTACCGACAAAATCATTATCTAACACCCTCCACTAAAATCACTCTCTCGACCTCATTTCTTATCCCCTCCCTTCTCTATGGAGCCCCACCCCTAACTAACCTACAATCTTCCCTTAAAACACAGCTTTCTTCTTGCTATAACAAAATCGCCAAGTTCACTACCAGCCATAAGTCCTCCACCCACCACTGTTCTTCTCTCCACAAACTAAAATGGCTAGAACTATCCAATCATCTCACCTACACTCAACTTACACTTGCACATAAGCTCATGTTCAACCCCTCCCTCTGTCCCTCCCTTTCCTTTGCCTTTAAAATGCACCTACCTGACAGAATACTAAGGTCTAACAACCAAAACCTAATAGAATTGTATAAACCAACTCGTACCCCAGGTAAAAATCTCCTGTCCTATGGTCTAGCACGGCTCTGGAACTCTCTACCACCATCCATTCATACCACCTCTAACCACTTTACATTCAAAAAGATCTCTTCACTCACATCTAATATCCCAGTGGGAATGCTCCTGCTCCCACCCTACATAATTTACACTGGCAAATTCCATTTTACTTTCTCTCCTAACTCATACATCCTTCCCTTGTACTTACTAAGCCATTTTCAAAGAATGTATTAGAATGCACCTCTTAAGTGCAACCTTCCTAAGATGTAATGGCTTCTCAGTATTTATACTGTAATGTTCTTTTTTACTAGTCTGTATCATCTGTTATGTTTTTTCACTAGTCTGTACTATTTGTAATGTTTTGCTCTGGTCTGTAACATGTAAAAATTGTAATCTAAAACCTATTGTAACCTTGCTTGTTTTTGGAGCTTTTCTCCCCGGGACTCCATTGAAAATGGGTTCATCTTGGCCCAATGGACTATCCTGGCAAAACAACTGCAAATAAATAAATAAAATATAACTTTAATCTATGATTTCAAGCAATTCCAGAAGTTATCGTTATATGGAAACTCCAGACTAATTAATGCTGTGTTTAAAGTAAGTGTAGTCGAAGCACATAAATAGAAAATAAATACTTTCTAAACCAATTTTAAGACTGTTTAGACAGTCTTTTATTTCTATTTTTGTTTTGATGTGCTTCGGCTTCACTTACATTGCATTTTGTACTGGGGTACAACCGTCCGGGGTCGAATAGATCGGGGGCGAATCATCTGGGGATGAGTCAGTGGGGTCAAAACATCCTGTACTCAGTGAGAGAGGACATGCAGGTGGTTAGTGTGAGACAGCAAGATTCAGATGATAGGCAGAAATGGCAACAAATGATCCACTGTGGCAATCCTGAATGGGAAAAGCCAGCGGACAATGAAGGAGGATGTTGTAATGTCAATCTTCACAGATTTGGCAAGGATTTGATTGACATAACACAACTCTGTGGGTAAATGACTACAAATATGAGGCACACATATGGTCAGTGTGAAGAACACTGGACAGTTGAATGGTATGAGCTCAGTATATAACATGCAGTTCAACACACACATCTGCAGCAGTACTTTACTCTGCACATACTCTGTAGATTTGTCTTATATTTACAAGACAAAATGTGTATCATAGTTATATGCACAGGTAACATATGGATATGTACATCCTAGCAGCTGGCCTGGTCACTACATATATATATATATATATATATATATATATATATATATATATATATATATATATATGTAGATATCTATATACATCTATATATATATATATATATATATATATATATATATATATATAAAACATATATATATATATATATATATATATATATATATATATATACATATATATATATAACATATATGTATATATATATATATATATGTATATATATATGTATATGTATATATATATATATATATATATATATATATATATATATATATATATACATATGTATATGTGTATATATATATATATATATATATATATATATATATATATATATATATTTATGTACATAGATATATCTGTATGTATTGATTTACTTTTCTATATATACATGTATTTCTAAATGTATATGTCATCTGTATAAATCTACATATATTATGTATTTATTTGTCCATATGTATATGCATCTCCATACACACACACACACACACACACACACACACACACACACACACACACACACACACACACACAGACACAAACACACACACACACGCACACACACACACACGCATGCACACACACACATATCTATATATATATTTACAAAACGTGACTAATTCTACAGAATCTTTTCCCTACTGTTGAATGACTCTACTAAACGATATGTTTGAAAAACACCACACATGCTTAGAGCTCTAATGGCTTAGTGGTAGATTGATGTGGCTATGGTGTGGAGGGTCCTGGCTTCAAGACTTGCAATGGATGATTTTTTTGTTGCTGGGCAGAACAAGGGCTGTTGGATACAGAGTGATTAGGGCACTTTTAAGCAGTTGTAAGTGGGTTTGCTTGGGTTTGTGTGGAGCTAAGCGATGCTTACATCTGCTGACGTCAGCTTAGCTTCGGTTATGTCCGCATACGTCTGCTTAAACCAATGCTAATTTTAAATAAAGAAAAGGAAAAAGGGAGACAGGATAGTGGTGAAATGGGGGCAAGCAGGGGGAAAAACAAGATAAGAGGCAGCTAGGTATGTGCAGGGCGGGTGTAGGAAAGGACCATAGCTCTGCATTTCTTCGAAAGCAACACCTGATATGAATGTGGGCAATTTGGAATTTATAGCCTCACACCCCACAGGGAGGGGTGTGGGTGACATACAATAATGATAATTAGTGGACTAGATTGAGTAAGGGGTCCGTGTCTCTTGGTGAAATGCAGAGCTATGTATGGGACATAATTTTTTTGGGACAGATGCCCTTTTTTTTAAGGTGAGAGAGGGATGTTGGGGAAGGAGTGTAGGTAAGTGTGGGTAGGAACATTTAATTGGAGAGGTTGTATTTGCAGATAGACAAGACACACAAGACAGCAGACAGAAGTGGTGTGTGACACATGAGGGGAGAAACCTTGGATGGGGAGGGTGGTTGGGAATTGGATGCCCATGAGCCCCCTAGATGGTAGTAGTGGGACTGATATCTCCACCCGATGGCAGTCACCACTACTCCTTCACGACCCCAAAGGTGGCTGTGCTGGGGGCTGAGCTGGAGGGGCTGGCTGCCCCTCAAGCTGTGCCAGTCTGCTCTCCACCTGGCCCAGTCATTCATCCAGCTCCGACTGGAGGACACTGCGCACCATGCCACGGACCTCTCACCAGGTGACAAGATCCTCACCATGCCAACGTGGAGGGGGAAGATGAGCCCCGTCCCCTGCAGCGGTTCCACTGAGGGTGGTGCAGGACCAGCAGATGAGCGAGGTCTGGGTAGGATCCCAGATGTGCTGGGACATGGTGCCTTGGCCAGTTGGGGTTGGAGAGGTGGATCCGCCAGGATCGGCCTTCCCGAATGTGCTATGGAGTGAGAATTAACAAGGTGTATTGGTTAGCCATGAACAAAACATTTCAACATTAGTCTAAACAGCATGCATTGGTGTTCCAATTGACCCAGAACAATGGAATTGTAACAGTGGAATGGCAAACAGAACACATGCAGAAATGGAATTGCAGTCAGGATTGCAACAGCATGCAGGTTATATTTATGGCAACAGGCCAACAACAATGGTTATTCAACAAGGTATGTAAGCATGCACACTTTTAAATATAATAACCAAAATGGAACAAAAGTCCCAACAGTAAGTTTTGGTAACAACATACCCATATTACATTTTGTGCAATTACTGGAGCAGATGAGTGGTGGGGGAAGAGGAAATAATTCCATTAACAACTGCATTCAGTGATACTTCTCAATCGATTACTGTTCAGTACTCTACAGTTCTGCCCTCCCTTATCCTCTACCTGGGCCATGGAGCTACTGCAGCACATACATACCTGTACATATGTGCACCTGGAGTACTATGGGGCAAAGTATGACAACTCTATGTACATACGTATATGGGACTCATACCTTTCATACTTACTGGTACAAGTAACAATGTGTTCCCTATCCTGCTGCTCTGTAAGTGTGCTTTTGGCATACCTGTACTGTGATGTTATCTGGGTGCAGGTTTCTTGGCAACAGGGTAAACTATCCATGACGGCGTGACACTTGAGAGGCTTGTATTGGCCAGACTGCCTAGTGTAGATGGCTAGCCTGCTTCTATTTGTAGGACTGAGGCGGCTCAATAGAATATTTGTACACATTTCATGCATATACCCATTATACTGCTTCTGCAAATATTCCTTTAACTGTGGGGAAAATATCTGTTCACAATAGATTAGTGTTCTTACCAATATTCAAGTTTACAGCTGTAAAATTAGAAAGACATGTTAGTCACTGTCCCTGGATTCGAACCGTGGTGTGTGTGTGTGCAAAAGAGAATTACAGACCTAGACCTTATCAGACTGAGCTCTGGGAAAGTGGCATTTGCTACTTGAATTATTTATATCTAGTACATACTTTTCTGCACACTTTACTTTTTTATCAAATGCCTTTTTATTTGTTTTCCGTAATAACAACAACAAAAATCAGAACAAACAACTATTGATGTTACTGTTTACACAATATGAGCAGATTATTAAGAATAGACATTTGTACATTTTATTAAAACATACTTCAATTTAGAATCAAGTCAACACACTCTACTTTTGCAATCTGCACCTCTTAGTGTCTCACACTTTCCTGTAGATTCAGGACTACATACAGCTGAAATGCAAAGGTTAACACAAGGCGATGCTAGCAGGAACACAGTACAAGACATTACTGAAGAAAATATTTACTTGCATTTTGTCAGTTATTTCAGATCCACATTCTGAACTATGCAGAAAAACAGCGCTAAATCACTTCACCTCAGTTACTGCATGCTGCAGCAGCTACACAATTGTACTTTTCAGATAAAAGACAAATGAAAGACAACAGTTTGTGGTAGTCAGCTTTATTATTTGTGACATAACATCACTTTCTATAACTACAAAATCCACAGTTAGTATTACTGCATGATCTGCACAGGAGAACTGCTTCTCATTTGTAACTGTTACAGTAGCCCTGGCAAAGCAGTTTCTTAGCAGGTTCTTTCAGACAGCCTAATACATATCCTACTCTTCCTCTCCTCAATTGTACCTTGTTTGTTACAAAACTCTGTATTACACAGCAGCTGGCACTGCTGAGTTCTCACACTGGCAGCCTGACACATGCATGTATTCAGTACACATAGAGCAAATTATATATACAGACAGTACTACCTTTACTATTTCGAATTTATTACAGCAGATATTACGAATATTTCTGTACTTACCAAACTCGCGGCGCAGTCGGACCAAGCGCTGTGCGTGGGCATCTATGTTCATGGCCCTCTCAGTGGCAGTTGTATGGGGAAAGAACACACATTAAGCACACCTGTACAGTAACATATACAATTCTTAAATAAATATTTACAAATATACAGATTGGATACTTACAAACTTCTGGGACCTCCTGCGCTCGTGCCTCTTGGATCCACTGGGCCAAGAGCTCACCCCTCCTACGCTTTAGGCCATCATAGTGATGATGCACCTGCTCACCAGTTTGGGGAATGCCAGTGGTACTGGTGAGAGCATGTGCAGACAGTCCCAGTCCTCTGCTTTGTACCGGGAGCTCTGGTACTGGCCCTGCAGCAGTCTAGCTTCATGGTCTTTGATAAGGAGTCCAACCATGACTGGACTCCTGGATGCCTCAGCATTGGACTCGAAAGCGAACACCCTCTCTTACATCTGACATTGTTGCTGCCCTTATCAGACTCGAAGAGATATAGCTGTATTCCCACCTGTGTGGTTTAAATAAGGCAATTTTCCTGCACTTTTCTGTGATTGGCCGATTTTCAAAAATGCTAAGCTATGCTTAGCTCCATGCAAATCTGCTTAGTAAGGCTTAAACCAGCTAAGCAAAGCTTACAGTTGCAAAGGATTGCTTATATTTTCAAGCTTAAGCAATCCTTAGCTAGTTTCAGCAGAGCTGCAACAGACTTAGCTGGCCCGCAAACAATTATTTAAAAAAAAAAAAAATAGAGAAATTTTTTTACATTTCCATATGGCATTTTCCCAGCCCTATACTACCATACTTGAGGCATATGACTTACAAATATCATTCCAATTAAAGTTAATTTAGAACTGCTTCCACACATAAGCCAGAGCTGGGATTTGAACCGTGCATGCTTTGTACACAAAACCAGAGTTCTAACCACTACACTACATCAGCAACAAGGATTTCTTCTTTACAATTCTATTTGACTCTCAAACAGCATTTAAGCTGGGCTGAGCAAAGCGCCATGGCGTTCAAACCTACTGCGCTTTGCTTAAACTTTCTTTTTTATTGTAAAAAAAATAAAAAATAAATATTAAATTATTACATATATTTATCAGCAGGTTGCAGGCATGTGGGACAGAGATCTAGCCATTCTGGGGACAGTCATGTACTGTGCGGGCTACTTCTTAGGGATTGCGTGTTTACTTTTTTTTTTCTTATTTCAGTGCCCACGGACACTGACATGCTCAGTTTTACATTTCAATGTCTGTGGACACTGAAATAATGCGTAATATTAGAGCCAGGCTCTAATATTATGCTACTTCCTTGTTTGAAAGTGCTGTATGGCACTTTCGGAATGCAGGGGCTTGTTTAAGTGCCTGTGCAGGACTTATACGCATCCCTTGCACTCATACACAGATCATGTAGGTGTAGGAATACAGCAGCGGACACTCATTAATATGTAGGGTGCACTGCTGCTGTATTCCTACATGGAACAGTCCGTGCAAGAATACACTATTATTGCATGGACTGTTCATGAATCCGGGGGGTACCTTTGTGTGTATGGACGGACACTAGTAGAATTATTCCTGAAGAGAAATGCCAGAAGAAGGCTTGATCTGATTAGGATGGATCAAGGTGCTGCTATTCTAATTACGCTAAATGGCATTCCTTCCAAAAATGGATGCATTCCAGCCATCTGCTACATATAAGGCTGAAAGTTTTAACCACTAGCTGCACTCCATCTACATGTTCCTAACCACAAAATCAAACAAAAAAAGAAAAATAATGAAAACAATATATAATCAACAGAGTGTGTCTCAGCAGAAGATTCCAAAATACCACAGCTCATAAACATTTGTTTGTGTGAGCATGAAATGCTTAGCTGCAAAGCAGAAATTAATCCTTCTAGTAGCTAAATGTCACTGCAGACTTGCAAAGGATATAGTATGTGTGTGTGCAAGTGTGCATTTCTCACTACAGATTTTCAATGTATATAATAATGTGTGTGTGTGTGCGCGTGTATGTCTGTGCATGTGTGTGTGTGTGTGTGTGTGTGTGTGTGTGTGTGTGTGTGTGTGTGTGTGTGTGTGTGTGTGTGTGTGTGTGCGTGTGTGTGTGAGTGTACGCTTGCACACAGGTGCTCATACTAGTCATTTATAAAGAAAAGTTAAACCAATATTTCTACCAATGGTTGCAACCTGTATGTGGATTACTGTATGCTTCTGCATATAACTGCAAACTATGTTTCCGTTTCATATGCTGGTGACAAATGCAACATTATGTACCCCATATTGTGTCATGTGCAGAAATTCCTATAAGGTCAGAACACTAAGTGTTATAACAGAGAATCCAGCTAAAGTGAAATAGAATATGTGCCAATTAAGTTTCCTAAGCCTTTTGTAATATCCTAATGATTAGATGCTCACAATAGAATCATAGCTAAATGAAGCTAAAAAGCTTGTATCCCTTTAGGGACTAAATATAAATAATGGATACTTAATATTGTTAGCAAACCCCCTGCCAGTAACACTGGGAGATTAACAATGTCTGTAGGCAGTGCTAATAGTCTATTAGAATGAATAAGACTGACTATAAGTAATAAATATTTATTTGCATGCCATTGGGTGATGTTGTTTTAAGTTTGCTTATTTAGTTCATAACTTTTACAAGTGGCTGCAAGTGTGAAACCATTTTTTTAGAACAAAAATACATTAATGTAATATTGTTTTTTTTTCCCGTTCCTGGGCTTCTATGAGGTTGGTGTTTCCCCGTGCCTTAAACAGATTACTGCATCTAGTTTACAAATGCTTTTGTGAAATGAAAAAATTCTGCAGGCTGGGCTAACAGTCATGTAAAATGAATATTGTGCCATTAATATCAATACTTACTGCCATTTGTTGCTGCTGCTTTAAGTTTTATCCTTTAAATTCTAGCCTAAGCAATTACCTGCAAGTGAGGAATGCCCGCATATGCCACACACATCTGCCAAGATAAACTGTGACTTTTTAAAATATTTTTGGTTCCCCTTTTGCTATCCATCATCAGTATGTAATGAAGCCTTTTCTCAGTCCCCCTACCCAGAATCCCCTCCCAATAATTGATAGGCATCTCCCTCTTGACTGGTACTTTAAAGAGGAGGGAGACCATAATGGAATCCCACTGGAGCAGGCAGAGAGGAGATCATCCTAGTATGGTGCTATCCTGTCAGTAACAAGAGTTTTTTTAATATGCCCTGCACCCTATCTCCCCCCCAATGTGGTACTTGCAATGACATCATTGTAACATATGAAGTCATTTAGTCTCATGCACAGTCCTACATGGAAGACCTGCTTGTGGTTTCTTATACTGTTGTTCTGCCTGGACTAAACCCTCAATCTGCAGTGGGAGTCAGTGTTTAGGGAAAAAAAAAGCTTCCCTTGGAGAAGAAGAACAGCCACTCTTTTCCCTACCACCCATGCCAGCCTTCTCATGCCAGGTACACTAAACTGTGACTGGGTGTTAAAGCCCTGAATATCACCCAGATTACCTGGTTTCAATAAGCATCCCAGGCTGTGGAAAAATTGACAGGGGAGAGACAGGAAATACAAGGGTATGCCTGTTCATTTCTTTCAGGGGGAAGGGCGGGTGCACATATTCAGGGTGCATTCTCAGAGCACTGGTGAACAAAAAAATTGTACCACATTTGCCAGAATCTCAGATTTGGCCTGTATATGTCTGCACAAAGTTTTTAACTCAAGAGTGTGTCATGGTCTCAATGTATGACATTTGATAGTAAACTCATTAGTATGCGAGAGTTTTGAATGTTATAATTTGCTACTAAGAATGTAGCTTCGTAGTTCTAGACAACATGACTAGTTAAATATTCTGAATAAAGCTTAATCAGTTTTGCAGGAGAATCAACAGAATGCTTACAGTGCACTTTTCTCCTTGCATCTCATTTTCTGAATTTACAGTTAATGAAACACTCTGGCATAGCACTACCACATCATTTTAACAGATAGTTTTGACCTTTTCTTTTCCACAGAACCATTGTTCTATGTAATACTTTCTAAGACAAACCTAATCTGAAGCCACAGTTACTGTGCACTGTACAGTGTACTGTGAGCTGAGTTTTGACTTAAATTAAGTTGTGCATCTGAATTACTTTAAATGTTTCAAATGATCAGATTACAATTTACAGAAAGCATTATTTCAGGAATCTGATATTAGATTCTGCCCACTGGAGTGGAATTACATCTATGTACTGTATTGCAGTACAGTAGACCTGTGTCTCCTGCTTTGCTATCCCCAGGCTGTACTGTCTTATTTGACAGAAGTTTAGATTATTATCAGTTGTGTATTCTTATACTTTTTGTAGTATCGTCAGACAATGGAAAATTTTAAATTTAACTTTTTTTAATTACAAGACCCACTAGAATACCAACATGCACAGTAATGTGCTGTATGTAATATGTCAAATAAGGAAACACTTAATTGTAATAGATGTTCCTTTCTAGATAAATAGGAGTACAATGGTGCAGTAGTTACTTTTGCTGTATCACAGTGCTTGATTTTCCAGTTTGTGCCTAGCCTGGTATACCTTCTGTGCAGAGCCTATTTTTCTTCCTAATGCCTGTGTTGGTTTTCAACAGGTCCCCTCCAGGGTGAGTATTTCAGGGAAATACTGGACCTTCCAGGAATGAAGAGGCTCTCTATCTGCAGTGTTGGGCCTCACAACACTATGGCTGGTTCATTATTTCCCTGTAATGCCCACACTGTCAGACACTGTTTTTTTATGTAATGCACCTAGGGTGCATATGGGTCAAAGGGAAGTTGAATATAGCAGTCCTTCATTGTCCTTAAAACATCTTCCCTAGATTACTCCAGTTTGTTACTAGTCAACAAGCTGATTCTTGTTAATGCTGTTGCTGCCATAGTTTGCATTGGCTGACAACAAAAATAATTCATAGACATATGACGTTTGCAAAAAAAGATTGTCTAAGGCACTGCAATACTGTTTGTGTTCTTTGTGCCTGTGTGGCCTGCAAGTCCTACTTGGCATGTAGTAACAGGAAGTTGACATCTTCCCTTCCTGAAGCAAGAAGCCTCTACAGGGTGTTAACTCTTGAAGCAGACTAACTATTCATTACCATACTGTATGCTGACCTAAAGTGACCTACTATTATTGTTTTCAGCATCTCCTCAATACAAGGAAGAGTTGTACTTAAAATGACCATTTTCTGACAGAATTTATTGAATTCTAGAATTCTAATGTACATGCTAAAGCCTGGAAAATTTCATTAAATGTACTCATTGGTTTTACCTGTGCACCAAGTGACCTGGATGAAGAAACCATCAGGCAACAAAATCAGGGCAGAACAAAACAAGAGTCAGTGATTTTTCATTTTCCTTAAGTTAAAAAAAAAATGATAATTGCAGATGTATAATTAGTAATGGTGGAAATAATTGATATGCTTGGTGGGGGTACATATCGGGTGTATATTAATACCTTGACACTTTCATCACCAGTTTGAAAGCTGCTACAAAGTGTTTGTTGATCACATAATTAGAACAGTTCAGTGTGGAAAATATTAAGTTCTATCCAGCAATATTTATACCTCAGAAAATACATGCATAGTAGAAAATAGGTTTCGTATTTCCTCTGCAGTGAACCTAAACCTAGAAGAACAAATAAAAGTCTATGAATGCATACATTCGTCCTTCATGTGTCTCTCAAGGAGGACCATCACTTCAATTCTCATCCTTCAAGCTATTGAAAAAGATAAAGAGAAAAGATATTTTAGAAATAAATGTGTTTCACCACCCCAGCCAGCCTTATTTTAGGATAAGGTCAGAATGTCTTTTCTCTGTCTTTCAAGATGTTATGCTCCTGCAGCAGTAGATGTGTCATAGGTAAATACTAGAAAATCAGCCTGCAGATGATTATAAGCCTAGCCAAAAAACAATATTCATAAGTTCCTCCCAGCCTCAAGGAATAAAAAGATCACACAAACAAACTATACAGTAAAAACTGCAAGAAAGACCCAGGCAAGCTAGTGCCTTCACTGTGTAATACCTTAAACTTTTTGCAGTGGAGGCCCATGGGATACATGCAAATGACCCCTTAAGACATACCAGTGTTACAGCTACAAGGTTTCTGAATGCCCATGGCTTTTTACTTTGTAAGTCTTTATGGATAGATTCAGAACAGTAAAACAAACACCCTCTAGCTGTAGACATGCATATTTCTCCCTTTTTTTACCTTGTTAGAACAGCATAAAACTGATTGTTTGGCTATACTTCAGAAACACAGAGCGTAAAATTAAGCCTGATATCCATAGACATTAGGGGCCTGCAAAATATCCCAAACAACATCCAAACAAAAGGGTAAAAGGGTATTTCTTGCAGTTTTTATTTAATGCTTTGTCTGCCTGACCTTTTTACCCTTTGGTTTCGATTTTGTTTTAGAATATTTTACAGGCACCCTAATGACGATGGACATTAGCCTCATTTTTAAGCTCTGTGTTTCATAAGTGCAGCCATACAATCCACAGTTGGCACATGTGGAATGTCTGTGGGAATCTTATTGCTACAAATAGTGAGAGGAGTACAGGTGAGAGAGCTGAGTCGTGGTACTCTATGGGGAGTGGTGTAAGTATGGAGGTTTGCGGGTCTGAGCTGCACTTTAAATGGCCTATTGGAAAATAATCACTTCACAGGTAAAGCCTTTTGTTACTCTTCTTATGTACAGTGCCTCATTGTGGTATACTTCATTTTTTCTTTCTTTGCTCTATTAATATATTGTATTATTATTTTTGCTATTTGCTTCAAAACAGAGAAGTCTGTTTTTACATTATTGTATGTGTGGTGCATATTTTCTCTTGCTAAAGTACTGTAAATATCTATGCCTATGCCAGGGTTGTACTAAGTTCTCACTACATATTTGAAATATTCCTTCCTATACCTATGCTAGGTCTGCACCACTCTTCTCATGTCATATTAATGTTCATTCTTATACTACTGATTTTCATAATTTATATTAGTGATTATCAGTTTATGTTTACAGGTATGTTGTAGATTCAGTACAATGTACAACTGCTTTTGCCTATTGGCATGGATTGTCCCTGGACCAGTCCACCTGCATGATTAACAAGTTCAAATAACTAATTAACTAGCTAACTAACTAAACAGAAGCTAGTCAGTTTAAGCTTTGGATATTTCCCCCTAGATATCCCACAGAAAGCTGCTGGAAAGTCACTTCATTGTACATCAACTCCTTATAAGAGATCAATATGAGATCATTGTTATGAAAGATATGAATGCAGACAGGAAAAAAGCACGTAATGACCACTCACATACATACCACTTTCAAGCTTTCGGCACTTACCTAATTAGTTAACCCACTTCCAGAACTGAAAATTGTCCTGACAGACCCATTACTCTTGACTGGATTCTAACTTCTGATTCAGCATATACTATATATACTATATGTATATACTATATGTATATACTATATATATATATATATATATATATATATATATATATATATATATATATATATTTATACTATATCAACTATAGTTATATACTATACTATATATACTATATCAACTATAGTTGCATTACATTGTAATTTAGTTTATTATGTATATCTAGTGCGTGTACACTTCCGCGGTGGTGCAGCGGTAGCGTTGTTGCCTCACAGCAAGAGGTTCTCCCGTTCGATTCTCGGCTGGAGTGTGGGGAGTGCCTTCTGTATGGAGTCTACATGTCCTCCCCGCGGTTGGTGGGCGTTTGAAAGACATGCATAAATGGGCGTGCCTTCGTTGAAGGTTGAACGTCGAGCTGGCACCTCGGCGTTCGTGAAAATCTACTGACAATCATAGTGGACCGGAGTTCCGCTGTGGCGACTCCTAACCGGGAAAAGCCGAAAGACAACAACATGTGTATCTAGTGCGTGTACGCAAGCTTTTTATATTCATTCTTACTTCTACGTCAGCTATAGTTGTACTATATTAAATTGGTCTTATTAAGTGTGTATCGAGTGTTGTATATATGCTAAGTGTTCTTCTGTTTAGTAATCTTTTCCTCTATTGGTCCTGTATATATTCAAAATGTATGCCTTGATGTATTATGTATACAATTTTGTTGTGTTTTGTGTGGATATTTTCTCCTCTGGCCTCCACTGAAAATGGGCTCTGTTTGGCCCAGTGGACGTTCCCGGTAAACAAATGCCAATAAATAAATAAATAAATAAATAAATAAACCATAATGGTTATATGGGCCATGGCTCACACAGTGAGTGACCAATTCGTAGTCTGCACTCTTTGAAAATGGACCAAAATCTATATATGACATCCATATTCATACATTCATTCATTCATTTATCCCCTAATTATCTGTAGAATCCATTACAGGGTTGCATGGAAGTTGGAGTCTATCCTGATATTCAGTGTGTGCATGGCAATGGTATCAGTCTTGAAGATGGCACCACCTGTTTGTAGGATGTGTGCTCATAGTCTTTATCCTATAACATAAACACAGGCAATTTATAGAATCACTAAAATGCCTATAATATTTGTTTGAGATGTAACAGGAAACCAGGTTGCCAAGGAAATCCCATGCAGAATGGGATAATTCACAGAAGAGGCATCCTGACCAATAACTGAACTGTAGAACTAAGCTCTGTTAGGTAGCAGTGCCAAAAACTACACCATTGTACTTCCCAACCACCAGTGATGTGTCAAATATATTAGACACCTTTGATAAGTCTGGTTTTATATCAACATTATACCTTTTTAACTGGACATCCTTATAACAATTTTCTAGTTATGTATTTGCTTACCTTGATGTCTAGGTACATTATAAATAACAGGAAAAAGAAGGCAATAACTCAGACTGCCAGTATCATAACTCAGCATGTTCAAGTTTAATAAATAGTTAAAAGAGATTGCAAATAGCAAAAACAATGTCTCTGAACAGCTTGTAAAATGACTGTCTTAAATAGATGATACTTTAGAGATCTTCTTCAGTTGGTCTCAGTATGACGTGCACTTACCTGGAAGGTTGATTCCAGAAAATTGGAGACATATAGGTAAGATTGACTCCCAGAGGTCTCTTTGTGGATTCTGAGAATAGCTAGCATCATCTCATCTGATAATCTGGGGAACCTCACTGAGGAATATGGGACCAGGAACTATTTCAAATGGAGAACACTGATTGTGAAAGGCACAGAATGTAAGTACTAAAATTGTAAAGATAGACATAAGAGTGATTAGCAACCAATATATATCCCAGAACAAATGGCTGATTTGGTTGAAATCAAAATCACCAATAAGAAACCTGGCAGCAGAATCTATCATTTATTGCAGTTAAGGTATGTGCTCATCCAAGAGTCCAAGGTGGCATAACACATGTGGCTGGAGAGTATTGCAAGGCTCCACCAGATATGGCAAAGCAGTGGAACCTTGACTTGAGCATCCCAAACACACGCTCTGTAATGATCCTGGTTTGTGAGTGTGCCTCATTATGGAGTTCTTGTATGGGTGTGTGTGCATTTCTGATGGATGTCATCATCCATGGCCCAAGTGCATAGCCAGAATCCCCCACCAGATGGCCATACAGGATGCCCCCATTGGCAAATGCCTGGTACAGCTCTGATGAATGCCAGATGTGGGAATCATAATAACTTCCAGGGCTGCCAGCAGACACATTCATGATAATGCTCTGGGCATTGCACATGATCTGGCAATTGATGGAGGAGAAGCCCTTGAAGTTTATGTAGACCCTGCCCTGTTCACCGGGTGGTGCATTGATGTTGATGTGCGTGCAGTCTATGGCACCCAGTACCTCCGGGTATTCTGCTACATGATGGAAGAGATGCATATTGCTTGCCCTCTCCTCACAGATGTTGGGGAAGTAAATGTGCTCAACAGCAAGTGGTAGAATGGGATCCAGGAACTGGTGGATTACCCTGGATGCAGATGCCTGTGAGACCCCAATCATGTCCCCAGTAGATCTTTGGAAAGTACCTGTAGCTAGAATTCTTAAGGCTACACATACCTTGGTATCCACCGGGATGGGTTCCCCTCTGTTGGTTCTAGCTCTGAGTTGAGGCCAGCACAGCTCAATGATTTGCTGAAGTATGTCTCTGTCCACCCTGTAATGCTCTACTATCTCCAGATCATATATCCCCTGGTAGGTTACCTTGGGTCTGAACACTCTTCTCCACCTCCTTGGTCTGTGGTGGTTGTCAACATTATCCTCCTCTCCACCCTCAGCTTCTAGCACATACTGATGGATCAAAGCAATGGCAGCCCCTAACATTTTCTAGTTAAAATCCCCCCACATGTATAAACCAATGGTGCAGAGTCTGTGGGGAAAAACAGACTGTAAGGTGTTTACATACGTTATGCTGTTGTGCTGCAGATGCTGCCTGAATGATTGGCTGACTATGATACATTCCAGCTGCCACCTATATTACTCATGGCTTTGCTTTGGCCACTGTGAGTGTTAGAGGCATTACTGGTAATTTGTGCATGATTGCCTTTATTTTACTGCTGCCCTTTTTGTAATTATGTATTACTTACATCTCCTCCCATTTTCAGCTATGCAGCCACTTGCCAGCTGTATTATCGTGTGCTTTGCCTGGCCCATTGTGAGTTGCAAGAGTCCCATATTCGTGATTTCTACTTCATTTCTCCTTTATTGTGCTGTTGTCCTTTATTTATTTATTTATTTTTACATCTCCTCCCATTTTCAGCTATGCAGCCACCTGCCAGCTGTATTAGTGTGTGCTTTGCCTGGCCCATTGTAAGTTGCAAGAGTCCTATATTAGTGATTTCTACTTCATTTATCCTTTATTGTGCTTTTGCCCTTTATTTTTTTTTAATCTCCTCCCATTTTCAGCCATGCAGCCACCTGCCAGCTGTATTATCGAGTGCTTTCAATAGCCCATTGTGAGTTGCAGTATCCCATATTGCTGTTTGTACTGCATTTTCCTTGTTCTGCTATTTCCTTTTTTGTTTCCTGTATCCTTCCTCTTTAAGCCCCGGCACACTGCCCAGATGCATTTAGCTAGTATAAACAGTAAGAAATGGTCCTCCCCTGGGTGTGAACATGCTCCTCAGTTCATGGAATAAATGTATACAGCTTCAGACACACACCCTCACTTAGCTGTGCTTAGCTAAGCACAAACCCGGGCAACGGAGCTCCAATGTGCTTACAGCAAGCATGACACACACCCTTTTCATGTTAGTTGCAACTCCTGGCACACAAATAGACACCAGGAACTAAAAAAATCCTTTAATTCACAGATTAAGCACTTTTGTCAGCTTATAGCCAAAGACTTCATCAGACTCTGTCAATCAAACTAAATAAAACATTTATATAATCTTCAGCTATGTTAGAAACCTGGGTGGAAACCCTCAGATATGCTCAGAGTTGGTTCACAACAACATAAAATACACTGAACCCACAGATATTGCCAACATTCTGGCTGACAGGTTCAGTGCAAATTTCTCCCCTCCTTCACCCCCAAAAGAAGAAATACTTATCCCAGCTGAATGTAATCTCCCTGTCATCTCAGATGTCCAAGTGAGAACCGCCCTAAACAAAGCAAAAAACACAGCATCAATGGGACCTGACGGTATCCCGGGTTGCGTGTTATGTGAACTCCAAGAGGAGCTAAACCCACACATAAAAATGCTATTTAACCTTAGCCTTACTTCGGGATATGTACCTGAACACTGGCGTACAGCAACAGTGGTCCCACTCCACAAGGGGTGCCTCTACAGACCCTGGAAACTACCGCCCCATAAGCTTAACCAGCCTGGTCTGCAAAGCTATGGAAAGAATCATTATGGAACTCATAAACAGAGACATAGGGGACCTACAGACACTTGACCCCACCCAGTTCAGCTTTGTAAAGGGCAGATCCTGCCTTTTAAACCTGGTTGACTTTTTCGAAACAGTCACTAGAGCCATTTATGAGGGCAAAGCAGTCCATACAGCATATCTGGACTTGGCTAAGGCCTTCGACACAATACCCCACTCAGGCATCATAGATAAGCTCAACAGCTTAAAAGTAAACCCTTATGTCACTAGATGGGTTGCAAACTGGCTAAAGGACAGAACCCATAAAGTTAAAATCGCTGGTGCAATGTCAGACTCAAAGCCAGTCACAAGTGGTGTCCCACAGGGATCTGTCCTGGGACCCCTCTTGTTCGGCATTTATTTCTCAGATGTTAAAGCAAACATGGGGGGGCTGTGGCTGACAAAGTTCGCAGATGACTGCAAACTAGGCGCCATAGTCGATACACCAGCAGACACACACATCCTACAAAAAGACCTCACAGAAACGGACAACTGGTGCCGGAGTCACGGCCTTAAACTAAATGCCAAAAATGTATAGTCACCCCCTTTGGGAAAAACAAAGTACCCACAAATTATCACATAGACAGCAACCGACTGAGTACGGAAAAAGTAATCAGAGACCTAGGGACCCAAGTCGACAGCGACCTCTCATTTGACACCCACGTTGCCAAAGTGGTTAGAAAAACATTCTACCTTGCACACCTCATCATGAAGGGATTCACATCCAGATCCAAGGATGTCATTGTACCCTATATTCCTCCCTCATCAGACCCATGATTGAGTACAATGCCCCATTTGGTATGTACCTCACCCGGCATTTGCAACAGCTGGAGAGACCACAAAAGTACCTCACCAAGAGGATCAAGGGTCTCCAACATATGTCTTATTCTGCCAGACTAAAGAAACTTCAGCTCTATTCAGTAGCATACCGCCTGCTCAGAGGTGATCTCTGCCTGACATACAAGGCCATGTCCAATCAGGATCTGATGGAAATGCTCCACCTCAAAAAATCCAAATCCATCAGGACCACGAGAGCTAAAGACTTAAACCTCGGCACAAGTATGAATAGGACATGCTGGAGGGATAGATTCATAACCCAGAGGCTTCCCATGCTTTGGAACAGGATCCCAGTTCGTATTAGGCAGAGCCCCTCACTGACTCTTTTCAAGAGAAATCTTGATGAGTGGATGGGAGATCATAAGTTTACCCCAGGGGTCACATCTGTGTCACTACTAGACAGCGGCACAGTAAACTAATTCTATTATATATTGTGTCACTACTAGACAGAGGCACAGTATTCTAAATTTATTCTGTACAATTTTTGTACCATTTCATGGGGTGGCAAAAGCCACATAACTATGGCTAGGCTTACAAATGCCCCAGGGCAGATAGCCTAGTACTATACTATGAAACTATGAAACTACTATAATGAACCAACACACCACCTGACCACAGGTCTCATTAACACTTAAAGAATTATCCTACCTTCCTCACATTAAAATACATCAATCAATACCCATAAAATGGTACATATACATGAATATACAATCATTCAAACTATATAAGACCTCAATTTTAATATACTTTTGATGGAGCAGCATTCATTTAAACCAGGGGATAAATATGACTACAATTTAAATTGCCATAGTAATTCCTTGAATTCTAAAATGTCGTGCCATGGCCTACCCTGTGGATTTTGAATAACCTGCTCAACAGCAAAAAATAAAAATTCATGATCAACAAATTGCCCCACATGCTTGGCTAAAGCACTGGTCCTTTTCTGGTTCCTTATGTCCAATAAGTCCTCATATACCCGGTTCCTAAAACGTCTCTGAGTTTTTCCTACATAGAACCTGGGGCACTTTTTACACTTTGCTATATAAACAATTCCCTTGGTATTACAATTACAATGAAACCAATATTTAATTACTTGGTTATTAATCAAAATCGAATCTCCTTCCAATGTGGAAGGGCATTGAGGGCATGTCCCACACTTATAAGTACCTTTCCTCCTAAAACTAGGGCCAAGTTTAACACCCCCCTCTCTCTCAAGGAAATTCTTAATAGACATTCCTTTCCTGTAAACCACCTTAGGTTCCTTCCCCAGACAATCTAGTATTCCCTCAAAACAACAAAAAATATGCCAGTTCCTAGTAATGATACTCCAAATACCTTCATTGTCAGGGGTATAAGTGGTAGCAAATGCCCTTGGAAATCCTTCTTGTATGACATTATAACCACTACCCAGACTCCCCATCTGGTCATGGGTGCCTCCAAAAATAGGTTGATAGACACCTTCTTGCCTTTTACAAAGAACTTCTCTAAGTATTTGTGAAATTAGACTATTAGGATAGCCACGTCTATAATGGTACTTCAAGTTGCCCTTGTGTTGTGTTGTGCCATGCAGAAGTGTAATGGGATTCACTGTATTTACAACTTCTTGTTTATATTCTGTGCTTGAGCTTCTGTGCACTTCACCATGGCCACTGACAGGTATTCTGGTCATGAACAGGTGTCGATGTTTGTAGGTCAACCATAGACCAATCCTACAATTACAAATATATTACAAACCAATAGGTTGCCAAAAACATGTACCTGAATAGTCACTGGCAACCCATTGTTTTGCAATATATTTGTAACCATAGGATTGGTATATTGTTGACCTGAGAAGACCAGTGCTGATACTGGTTTTGTAGTTATATGATTGTCATTAGCTTCAAGCAGCATAATGCTGCACATAATTAGTCATTTATTATAATCTGCTCTTGGTTTGAAATACATTTAAAGCTATTTGACTGACGAATTTGTGTATGCAACAACCACATGGTTTAACCAGTGTCAAATGCTCTGACTACTCAGCTGTGTGTTTTTGGCAATCTATTGGTTTGTAATATATTTGTAATTGTAGGACTGGCCTATGGTTGACCTACAAACACCAGTACTGATGATGACATTGTGGTTATTTGATTGGCTGATCTGCTACACCCTCTCACCCTCTAGCCACTGTTACTAGCCTCAAGCAGCGTAATGCTGCACATAATTAGTGTATATTGTAATCTGCTCATTGGTTTGAAACACATTTGAAGCTATTTGATTGGCTAGTTGTTTATACAGTAACTGCATGCTTTAACCAATATTGACATTGCTGTTACAATTATACAACTGGTTGACTTGTTATGCTGAATTTTCATTGGTTTCTAGGAACATGTTTTATGCTAATTCTTCGTTAGATTTGATTGGTTTATTTAACTTAATTATTGCCATTTAAATGATTTATAAGTTAATGTTTTGTGTATGATCTGAAGAAGCACCACTTTTGGAGTGAAAGCATTTATCTGTCATAAATAATAAAATCATTTTTATATGATCAGCCATGTGTGGGTCCTCAGTCTACTGTTTGGTGGGTATATGAAGCAAGTCTGACATAAATCCAGCAATATTGATGTAATGATAATTAATGTCAATGACAATCCCACAGTTATGTACATAAAATGGACAGGCTAAAAAAGGTTGTGATAGGGACGTAAAGCTGAAGTGTACAAAAGGGGAGTGAATATGTAATATACATGTTAATGAAATGCTGACTTGAGATTAACAGCAAGGGCAGAATATATTATGGGATGAATACATAGAATGCAGTTGTTGTTTGTGAGATGTATATACAGGGAATTTATGCATGCAAGCTGGCAGCACTGTTGTATTATCCATCTCAGCATGTATACAGAAGAACAAAATGACCTTACAGCTGTAATGTCAGGTAAATCAGAAAAAGACATGTTTTTGCCAAGAAATGACTGTGGCACCAGTAGGTAAGGGCTTAGACACCTATGAGCATGTAATTTAAATGCTGCATGCCAATCTAATAACAAACAACATACATCAGTAAAAAATGACAAGACAGAGCAGATGATATGTTAGAAGTCTAGTTTTGCCATTACTGATTTGCAAACATCTGACATAGTAATACTGGCATACTCACATGGAATTACAGGGAACAGCAGTATAACAGCAATTCAACAGCAGCAACACAATAGAAAATGTTGCAACAGATGACCAATCACAGTTTTTGATGGTCTGGTAATGTGCCGGACAGTAAGAAACATTTATGAAACCATTCTTCTGTCATTAAGCTGTATAATGTGATGAAAAAAAATTGCAGTATTAAGGAGATGTCCGGAAGAAGACATACAACACAGAGCATCATTATCTTCTGAACAGGAAATGCATATGATCAATGAATGACATAAAGAATATTTGCATCATGTCATTTCAAACATGTGCCATAACAGAGATCACAGAGATGCATAACAATCATACTCCTCACAGAAGTATGCATATTGGTCATGTAAGAAAGAACACCCTTGAAGTGCTTACAGTACTTTCCTACTATAAAAGGTATATTGATGACATACCTGGTAAGAAAATGCCTGAAAAAGATATCCCTTTGAGTTTGCCATAAATATTGTATGTGTATAAGCCACTCTTGTCTGACAGACAGATGTAAACAGATTCAAACCCCTGCCTATTATACAAGGCTCTCTCCAGACCTCTGTATTGACTGCATGTGGCACATCAGAAAGCACTAGAGGCTGTTACAAATAACTGAAATGAAGGTGTGTTGACATGGGAGATATGATTATAATATGAACACATGGATTTATTCACAATGCTGGAAAGGAGGTACAACTTATGTCCACATAACACTGAGCATTACAATATGACTGCTTCTTTGATAAGGAAGCTATTTCCATCATGAAGGACACACACTGTCCCAGAACTGAACCATATTCTATCTGTGTAGGTATGCTATACAAGACAGTATTCAATGCACATGCCACAGTAGCACTCACAGCATGACAAGCCCTAAATAAACAGTCTACTGCCAATACAATCACAACCTGTGAGGGCATATCATTTTTGAACATACAAAAGGATATGAATAAGTAGATTCAATGTTGTTCATGTAATGTCAGTACATTCATGTAATGTTGCCCCTGTCAAGAATTGAACAACAAGCCATGTGACTCTCCTGATTAATGACATCTGGATGAACCACAAATGCCACAGTGTAAGTCTTAAAATTATTATGTCTATCCGCCTATGAGAAATTATTACATCAGGTGTATGTGTGGTAAACAGTCTCTGAGATGAATGGGATGGTGGCCGATTCTCACACTGTAAATGGATACATTATAACTGTGGTGGATGCTATTCATGTATTACAGTATAAGGCACTAACTTGCTAACAGGCACTGAATGTGGATGTCGAACACAAGAGCATATGACAGCAGACAATACATGATATTTTTCAGGATGAATACCCCACAGTAAAAATGTCAGTACAGTTATGAGATATGTCATTATCTGAAGGCAGTAAATCATGTTATTGCTGCAAGGGATATGTGTGGCTGTAATTGCTGTAGTATGTGAACAACAGACAGCATGTGTTCTCATTCCCTCATGTTGGAGGACAACATTTCTTACATATATTACGTAAGGAAAATGAAATCAAATGTCATCATTAGTCTGAATAAAAGCATAGCTAATTGAAAAATTGTCCTAGTTTTTAGTAAGAGGGATCGACAGCTATACGTATACAAAGCAAATCTTCTTGACAGCTGTTCTAGTTACATGAACAGTCAGAATAACACTAACATGATGTAGTCTGAGTAATCGACTGATTTCAAATAACATGACCATGTTGAGATACAACTGAGACAGTGCACAGTTAAATGGATTACATCGCCATTGTTTATTAGCTGGATGTATATGGTAAAAAGTGTTCAAAGTGCACAATAACATTGTACAGCCACACATCATGTATGTCTTTGCAGAATAGTTTACACAGTATGAGGGTGAAACACACACAGCTGGACTAAAACATCTTATATATGTAGTTGCACAATGTACAAAGCACATTATCAAAGTCATGCAGCAAAGGAGAATTCACACTCCAAATGTGACTTACTGTAGATATGTTAGCAGTATGCAATCATTGTGTGTTCAAAAAGTTATTTTCCCTGGGGATGCTAGGATTTGCTAGTCTCATGGACTGCCACTGTAATTCAATCTCATGATTAGAAGTATACATGAATGTGGTTGTGAGGTGGCCAACAGTATATGACAGTAATACCTGTCACACTATTGAAACAGTGATGGAATGAAATCACCTACCTATCAACTTATGCCATCTATATAGCACGTTATCAGGAGACAGTGCCACAGGAGAACAATAAGTAAAAGTGAGGCATACAGTTTCTATGAAGGGATTACTTCAGCAGTGTATTGTCAATGAGATACATCTGGTAGCACCTACCCATTTAGTTGCACAATCTAGAGAGCACTGTATAGGTCACAAGTGCCACTAAAGAAATTGAACTTCTAAGGTGAGAGAATGTACTTTTTTTAGGATGACTTCATCAGTGCATTTCAGAGAGGATGTTTACATAACGTTAGTATAAGGGAGCTGTGTGCACATTTAATTGCATTTTTAGGGGAAGTGGAAACAGCAACAAGTATTACATACATACACACACACACACACACACACACACACACACACACACACACACACACACACACACACACACACACACAAGTCTTCTGTGGTGGGCATTGAATCACCTACCTATTTATGTATACAATCTGTAGAGCACTATACTAGTCATATGTACCACAGGAAAAGTTTAACTCCTAAGGGGAGAGAGTGTATTTTGTTAGGATGACTTCATCAGAGTGTTTGATCTGTATGCACATTTAAATGCATCCTTTTCAGGAAAGGTTGCGATAGCAACAAGAATTACACACATACATTTTACAAGATGGGGATTAAACCTACCTCCCTAGTAACACAGTCCAGAGAGCACACTACTAGTTGAAAGCACCATAGAAAAGGTCTGACTCTTAAGAGGAGAGAATGCACTTTTGTCAGGATGACCTCATCAGGGTGTCTCATACAATATGTTTCTGTAAGAATTGGGTTAAATGAGTTGTGAGAACAGTTAAATGCAGCAACACACATTATACAGACACACATACAAGGCTTCCATGGTTGGCATTGAACCTCATACCTATCTAGATTATGCAATCTAGAGAGCATTGCCTATAAGCACCACAGGAGAAGTCTGACTATTAAGAGGAGACTGTACTTTTGTCAGGATGACCTTGTTAGTGTGTCTCATACAGGATGTTTCTGTAATAAATGGGATAATGAAGCTATGAGAACAGTTAAATGCATTATTCTCATGGGATGTGTATACAGCAACAAGTGTTACACATGGTCTCACATACATACGCAGAAAGGCAGTTACACACACACACACGCACACACACACACACACACACACACACACACACACACACACACACACACACACACACACACACACACACACACACATGCATCTTACAGTTTGGGCATTTAACTATCTACCTATCCAGTCACACTATTTAAAGAGCAGTGTATTAATCACAACTGCCACAGGAGAAGATGGACAATATGTATGTGAAATTGGCAATTGGAATATTTGTAAAAAGCAATGTGTGGAAAAGATGGTACTATGCATCAGGGGTTTTGCAATAAAGGCATATGTGTGCACAGGACAATGCAACATCACTATGAATGTCATATGTAATGACATTTATAATGAAATGTAGATACTGTCCTTTTGTACATTGTGTTACTGTGATTGACATTGACATGTTCCATATAATGGGATGACATACACATTTACTGTTGCACACCACTTGATTAATGGTTTCATATTTGCACTACGTGCATTGGCGAGACAAATGTGCAAATCATACTTAGGACAGTGTACTGCAGCATGACAGTGATGGATTCTGTGAGACTAGAGCAACCATGCTGGTATTGAGTCAACATCATTCTGAAATCAAGATCACCTGTTGACAAAAATAATAGAGAGATGCAAATATTGTGCAACAGACAACTACAATTCTTTCATTTTCTCCTTTTTTATTGTGCTGTCTGACTGCAGCACTGCTAAGCTGATTTGCACTGTTGTTAATGGCAAACTTTTAGTGCACGCATAATCATATCTTGAAGTGTTGAACTTACAGTGGTAATTAGCAGTACTCTGTGTTGCTCTGTGCTGACTTCCATGCAAACATTTGCTCAAGACAAGCTTCATAATAGGTATTGTGACATTAGTGTAGCAGCAGGATAATGATGTTTCAAGTAAAGGTTTAGCCAACATTTACATACACAGGAGACAGACAAATCATCATCCAAATGTATTGGGACAGCCACAGCATGCCAAGAAAAACATTCATACCTTAGTAATATTTTAGCACATCATGTAGAAAGTCATAATTGTGATAGTTACTATTTAACAGCAGATTTCAGCAAACATGAATATATGTATTCATATTCTTTATCCTACTGACCAATGTAATCTGTACATCCAACTCTTCATCTTGTTCAAAAGTACATTAAACTGGCAAAGAATAGCTTCACACGGTGGTATGAAGTGAGACACAGTAAAGTGGAAGAAGGCAATTAAATCCCAAGCTTTTGCCATAAGCTGTGTACTTCCATGTAGCCTAAGTTGTATTTGCTGTCCGACATCAAACATTGCACAAATACAGAGGCACATAATTAATGATACAGAAGGGAGATCAAAAAATTGACAAGGTGACATGGAGACAAGGACAAAGTAGATTATGACAGAAGAAAGATAATGGAGGCTCACAATAATATGTAGCCAGCTTGTGCAGGACTAGTGCAGGAGCTCCAGCAGGCAATATGTCTGCCGTGCGATCCAGGAATAATCTGTAGGGATGTGCACGAGCACTCCTGCACTAGTCCTTGTATGGACTCAGCCCCTGTATGCAAATTACCCCATTTGCAGGAGAAATCCATGCAAATGAGGTGAATTTGTGATCAATGAAGCTAGAAACCAGCCATGTAGGACTAGTGTAATCTGCAGAAATGTACTCCGGCAGAAATGGAATACATTTCTGCAAATTACAAAACGGAGGAATGACAGCTACAAATAAAGGGTGGATATCACATAGAAAGCATGCCAATGGCCAATTATAAGGCCATTGGCATGGAAAACATTTACAAAAATAAAAAAAAAAACTTTTATTTTTTTTTTTAGCCGATCCCGGCTGTGTAAGCATATGGCAGTGGCGAGCAAACAGGATCGGGCAGAAAATAAGAAATAAAACATAAAATAAGCATTCTAACCAAAATCACTATTTTGCCATTATACTCAGTGGCAGGCAGAAGACAACATGGCCAGTGAATAATGGTTGCTAAGGGGGGAGGTTCAGTGTGGGACATGTAAATATGCATCAGCAGGCAAATGAGGGGAATGATACTGAATCCCAGATTTCCCCTGCATGCTAGTCAGCACCCAACAGTGTAAGAGTAGGAATAGCTTGGTGCAAGCCTAGGAGTTAGCTGACATCATAGGGGTGTATGTCAAGCATGCTGTAATGGATTGGAGCCCTGTGGCTCGGGTTTGATTTTAGCTTAGCAGAGCTAAGCAACGGGGTTTGTCTGAGGCTGCCTAGCACTCTGTACATTGCCTAAGCGGGTGTGCATGCCGCACACCGGGTTTTAAAGGAAAAAAAAGTAAACCAGGAAATAACAGCTCTGTCCACATTTGAGCACTGTGTTTGTGCAGCGTGCCCCAGGGCTTAAACAAGAAGGCAGTGGGAAGGGAAAACAGCAGTAGGAAGGTAATCTAGGAGAACTAGCATAGCTGGCAGCTGAAATGTACCAGAATCAGCCAATTACACAGGCAGCAGACCAGCCCAGCCCTGAGCACTACTATAAACTATGCAAACACCCTTATCTCTGTTGTTTCCACACATACTCTACATCACCGGTGTATACAAGCGGGGAATGTTTAATAAACAAAAACAACAGACTTATAGGGGCTGCAGCAGCTATTAGACATCAACATGTGGAAGAGGCTGAGGGTGGTGAGGATGACAATGATGTCAACCAACCCACAGTGAGGAGACAGAGAAGGGTGTACAGACCCAGGGTAACCTACCAGGGGCTACATGAGCTGGAGATAGTGGAGCACTATAGGGTGGACAGGGACCTCCTACAGTAAATTGTTGAGCTGTGCCGGCCATACCTGATGCACAGAACTAAAAGAGGGGAACCCATCCCAGTGGATACCAAGGTATGTGTAGGACTAGGAATCCTAGCCACAGGTACCTCCCAAAGCCCAACTGGGGATATCATGGGGATCTCACAGACATCAGCATCCAGAGTATTCCACCAGTTCCTGGATGCCATATCAGCACATGCCTGTGAGCACGTATATTTCCTCAACACCCGTGAGGTGTTGTCCAGCAATATGCATCTCTTCCACCAAATAGCAGAATACTCTGAGGCGGTGGGTGCTATAGACTGCACGCACATATGCATCAAAGCACCACCTGGTGAGTGGGGTAGGGTCTACATCAACCTCAAGGGCTTCCCCACCATCAACTGCTAGGTTGTATGTGATGCCCAGGGCATTATAATGAATGTGTGTGCTGGCTGACCTGGAAGCTATCACGATTCTCACATCTGGCATCTGACACAGCTGTACCAGAGATTTGCCAATGGGGACATCCCTTATGGTCACCTAGTGGGGGATGCTGGTTACGCACTGGAGCCATGGCTGATGACACCCATCAGAAATCCACATACACCCAAACAAGAACACCATAATGAGGTACATGCACAATCCAGAATCATAATAGAGCATGTGTTTGTGCTGCTCAAGTCACGGTTCCAGTGCCTGGACACATCCGGTGGAGCCTTGCAGTATTCACCAGCTACATGTACCCAAATCGTTATCGTATGTGCCATGCTACACAATATGATCCTGCAGGAACAGCACAGGGTAGGGCCACACAGCCCCCCACCAATGCCAAGGCATGCACAGGCACAGAATGACTCAGAGGAGGAACAACCTGAGCCTGCCCCAGTAGGCAGAAGGAGGCATGCCCAGTATGCCCTGGCCTTGGCAAAGAGGCTATGCATAGCACATACACTGACACAGTAGGGATCCAGGGAATGACATCTCTCTCTCTGACTCGAACATACAGTAAAAAGGATGCCAAACATGATGCTGCCAGTGCTCAGCCATGTATAGGGTGTGTACTATGTGCATCCGACATAGGCAGCCCCAGCACATTCCTCAATACTGGCACACCCACAAGGTAAGTCACTCCCCTTACCGATTGCTGATTGGAGTAGTATGTGTTCTTACTTGTATTAATGGTATGGATGTGAGCATGCAGGGGAATCAGGTGGCTGAATGGTATGCCAGCAGATAGCAGACACCTATAGTGCCAGCATGAGATCTTTAACAAATACGGGTGTCACCATAGTAGCCGGTACTACACATGTTGACAAAACCCTCTGCAGGAAATGTGCTGGGCCACATGTGTGTCCATATGACACACACATGCCAGTCAGAGAGGTTCACATACCAAACAACAGTCACAGCCAGCAGGACATGTGTAGACAAGCACAAACAAAGGCTGTGCTAAGGCCACTGAATGATGCCTATGGGTATCCTCCCTCCATAGGCCTACACAGACAGACCACACCAGTTCAAGCAGTGGGATGTTAGTTTTGAAGAGTAGGAAGTCAGAAACTAATACGTAGGTCAATCAAACGTATGACCTGTAGTACACTGACATGCCTCTAGTCAGCATGATAGGTTAGAAAACAAAATGAAATGGAGTACCTGACATACCAGTACAGTCACAGGAAATGTGTACAAGTGTCAGGTGTGCACCCTCCCCATTCCTGTGTAGCAATGTCGAAACAGTCAGATGTGCCCCCCCCAATCCTATGTAGAAATGTAGTAACAGTCAGGTGTGCCCCCCCCCCAATCCTATGCAGACATGTAGTAACAGTCAAGTGTGCCTCCCCGCTCCTGTGTAGCAATGTAGAAACAGTCAGATGTGCCCACCCCCATAGCCTATGTAGACAGTAGTAATAGTCAGGTGTGCCCTCCCAAATCCTATGTAGAAATGTAGTAATAGTCAGGTGTGCCCCCCCAATCCTTTGTAGAAATGTAGAAACAGTCAGGTGTGCCCCGCAACCCTACTTAGGCATGTAGTAAAAGTCAGCTGTGCCCCCCAGTCCTATATAGAAATGTAGTACCAGTCTGGTGTGCACCCCATTCCAATGTACACATGTTTTGACAGTCAGGTGTGCCCCTCCAATCCAATGTAGAAATGTAGTAACAGTCAGGTGTGCCCCCCAATCCTGTGTAGCAATGTAGAAACAGTCAGGTGTGCCCCCCAATCCTTTGTAGAAATGTAGAAACAGTAAGGTGTGCCCCCCAACCCTACTTAGACATGTAGTAACAGTCAGGTGTGCCCCCCCAATCCTATATAGAAATGTAGTACCGGTCTGGTGTGTCCCCCCAATCCGATGTACACACGTTGTAACAGTCAGGTGTGCCCCACAATCCAATGTAGAAATGTAGTAACAGTCAGGTGTGCCCCCCAATCCTGTGTAGCAATGTAGAAACAGTCAGGTGTGCCTCCCCATATCCTATATAGACATGTAGTAACAGTCAGGTGTGCCCCCCAGTCCTATGTAGAAATGGAGTAACATGTATGTGTAGGTATAATACCAGTGGAGCACAGATGACCAGAAGTTTCCAAGGTAGCAGGATTGATTGTAGCATTTGTACAATATGCAGGTATGTGTTTGTTAGATTGGTGTGTGTTTCATATTGTGTGAGAGTGGTCAGTATGTATGCATGTTGAGGTATGACCTGGTGGCCATTGCCCACTACTACTGATGACAGGGCCAAGTCCTCACAACTGCAGTGCCAAAGACAATTCCCACCAGTTTAACACATGCTAGCAGTAAGCCATTGTAAATGTATGGTGATAATATGTGTCACCATCTGAAAGATTGACATGGCATAGTTGTTGGGCTAGATATACAAGCAGTACACAAGGGAAAGTACCCCAGACATACAGTATATAATGTGCAACTGTGAAATGGGCACACCCTTGTAATTGTACATACAGGTATGCATCACATTATCTGGGCTTGTAGTAGGGAATACTGGTGTCGTCTGCCTGAACACTTGCAGATCACAAAGGTGGTAGGACTGATGTATTTGAAAACAGCTGATGTACATGCACATGCCACCATAACTGGAATGCTCCATGCATATCTGTGTGTCAGATACAAGTAGTGTCCATAGCACACATGAGCCCAGGTCACCCAAACACCACCCACAGGTACCTCTCTGGTCATATCCCTACTGTTGGAAATGGCTACAATATGACCCCACCTGTATATGACAATAGCAAAAGAATGCAGCATGCAGTGCAGGTGTCCCATGCATGTGTGTCCCTAGCTGTAGGTAGCACCCTGCCAGCATCCACACCACCTGATCAATACTGATAGAAAGTATTGGCATGAACACCTAGCATACCTACCCTGTCACCCCAGGGGAATATACTGTATGGAGGTCTGGGAATGTAGGACTGACAGAATGCAACGGCCGGCCACAGCTGACCTGTGTCACCACCAAATGGCCTACAGGCCTCTGCCAAAAGCCTGTGTCTCACATGTACTGCCAATGCATGTTATGTCATGGACAACCAAATAACAACATAACACACTCCACATAAGCCATATGCAAGGCCATGTGGACAAACCACAGTAACATGTCCATCATGTCCCACTGCATGAACTGTGGACCAACACCAAAACACTGCAGTGATGAGGTGATAACTTAAGGGAAAGTATCAGAGAATAAATGCATAATGTATGGCAGAGGGGGTCTACTTGATATGGTTGACAATTCACAATGTTGAAATTCATATCACCGAGACCATATGATCGTCATTTGAAATGTCGAACATACAAGTAGAACCTAAAAAACAAAAACAAACTTACCTTAACATTGCTAGCAGGGGGGCTTCACTCCCCTGCATCCCCCAGAACTTAAATATACCGACTCCGAGATCGCACTACAGTGCATTAGTGGAAATCTTTCCATTCTGCACTGTAGGGAGATGCCGGTTCCCCATGGTTGACATTTCAAATGTTGACCATATGGTCTCATCCATACGAAGGTCAACATTGTGAAGTGTCAACCATTCGAAGGGGACCCGGCAGAGGATAGAATAATAGAGGGAGGTGGGAGCATGGGCAGTATGGAATGTGCAAGGTCCGACACACAGCTGTGTGAACACACTATCCCTGGCTGCAAACACATAAATGGGTGGCTATAAACCTGCCCATACATCACAATAGGGGTAATGTTCTGACTCATGTCCCCTGCCTCTGGGTAACCTCTGTGAATCTGTACAGCTGTGAAGTATTGCCACAGCAAGATAAGGCCATACTGTCATGTTGATGGATATACAAGTATGGGATCCTCTTCCAGTACTGTTCCAAGGTGCTGAACCGGACACACAGACCCAGCAGTAAGTGTCTGCAGCACCCCCTCCAGAATGGCATAACTTGCCATGAATATGTAGGTGTCTGCCCACAATACTGGACAAAGTTGCATTCACCCTTGTTCCCCAGGACATCGCTGTGAGCAAGAATGTCCACCTGACAGTCCTTGAGGACATAAAACATCACAGTGTATAACAGTACACATGTCTGAATATCTCTGCTAACACCAGTACCATGTAGCAGAAGCAGCACAGACACAATCACCTACAGTACACACTATCCCTTGCACAGTTGTCCCCATATTGCCAAATGATCTACGGATACCCTGCAGAAACAGTTTGCTATCTGTAGGTGTACAACACAAAGGTCTGCACTGGAGTACAAACTACCTGGAATGGATCCACACATTCAATACAGAAGGGCATACTGGGCATGCTCACACATTTAGAGAAATGAAGGCAATGTCAGACAACAAAATACCAAAAGGTCATACTGGGCATGCTCACACACTTAAACAAATGAAGCCCATGTCTGCAAACAACAGTGGACCATACATATCTGACTGTTGCAGATGTTAGTGCATACACTCCTCAGTATGCATCAGTCATGCTTTGCACACACATAGGATAGGAATACAGACATATATCCAAGAACAACACACTATAATAAGCCAAAAGTAGACATACGAAGATGTGTGGAAGAGAGTGACTGTAACAAAGAGCCATCCATCATGAGGTATGTCCCATCCAGCACACAGCCAAATGGCTACAACCACATGATGTGTAAATGTCACTCACTGTAGAAATTAGCCACTGGTATCCATCAGCATTACATACTATGTGGTGCAAGTGCTAGCTGTGCAACATGACTGTACAAGGCAGTAGTCATCTAGCAGCTGTATACACGTACCTGCAGAATATAACCTCACATGTGTCTGCATGTGGTGTGTCAACCTCTAGATGAATGGGTTATGGCCCATGCACACACACTACCCTCCCCATAGCCCTACTATGATAAGCCTGCTGATGTCATCCACTTTGAAATACAACTTTGAGAACAGAATAGCCCAGTAATCTCTGTGGCATGTCCGAATACTGCTTTAGTGTGACAAACTAGTTAGGTAGGAGTTCTAATCCCAAATATGGCAACTGTGTGTATGTGTGTGTGTGTGTGTCTATGTCTGTGTAGAGAGCAATGCTTTTTAGGCTAGCCATGCTCACTACAATAAAAATGTCCTACTTTGACAAGGCTGCTGATGTCATTCACTGTGAAATACACCTTTGGGAAAGGTGTAGCCCAGTAATCTCCGTGGAGCATCCTATAACTGCATAATGCTGTAGTCTGATAGCCTAGTTAAGTAGGAGTTCTAATCCCAAACATGGCAACTGTGCGTGTGTGTGTGTGTGTGTGTGTGTGTGTGTGTGTGTGTGTGTGTGTGTGTGTGTGTGTGTGTGTGTCTCTGTGTAAGGAGCAATTCTTTTTAGGCTAGTCACCCTTACTACAATTCAAATGTCCTACTTTGTCAAGGCTGCTGATGTCATTCACTGTGAAATACACCTTTGGGAATGGTATAGCCCAGTACTCTCCATGGCATGTCCTATAACTGTCTAATGCTGTAGTGTGATAACCTAGTTAGGTAGGAGTTCTAATCCCAAGCATGTCAACTGTGTGTGTGTGTGTGTGTGTGTGTGTGTGTGTGTGTGTGTGTTTGCACGCACGCGCGTCTCGGTATGTGTAGGGAGCAATGCTTTTTAGGCTAGTCACGCTCACTACAATTCAAATGTCCTACTTTGGCAAGGCTGCTGATGTCATTCACTGTGAAATACACCTTTGGGAAAGGTGTAACCCAGTACTCTCCATGGCATGTCCTATAACTGCATAATGCTGTATTGTGATAACCTAGTTAGGTAGGAGTTCTAATCCCAAACATGGCAAGTGTGTGTGTGTGTCTCTGTTGATGTAGGGAGCAATGCTTTTTTTAGGCTAGTCATGCTCACTACAATTCAAATGTCCTACTTTGGCAAGGCTGCTGATGTCATTCACTGTGAAATACACCTTTGGAAAAGATGTAGCTCAGTAATCCCTGTGATGCTTCCTAAAACTGTGTACTGCTTTAGTGTGGTAAACTAGTTAAGTAGGAGTTCTAATCCCAGATATGACAAGTGTGTGTGTGTGTCTCTGTCTGTGTAGGCAGCAAAGCTTTTTAGACTAGTCACACTCATTACAATTCAAATGCCCTACTTTGGCAAGGCTGCTGATGTCATTCACTGTGAAATACACCTTTGGGAAGGTTGTAGCCCAGTAATCTCCATGGCATGTCCTATAACAGTGTAATGCTGTAGGGTGATACAGTACCCTGGTTAGGGTTCTATTCCCACACATGGCAAGTGTGGATGTTTGTGTGTGTGTTTCTATGTCTGTGTAGGGAGCAATGCTTTTTAGACTAGTCACACTCACTACAGATCAAATGCCCTACTTTGGCAAGACTGATGATGTAATTCACTGTGAAATACACCTTTGGGGAAGGAGTACACCAGTAATCTCCATGGCACATCCTATAACTGCGTAGTACTGTAGTGTAATAATCTAGTTAGGTAGGAGTTCTAATCACAGACGTGGCAGGTGTGTGTGTGTGTGTGTGTGTGTGTGTGTGTGTGTGTGTGTGTGTGTATGTGTGTGTGTGTGTGTGTGTGTGTGTGTGTGTGTGTGTGTGTGTGTGTGTTTCATGCGTATCCTGTGTGGAGATGGCCATGAGTGTGTAACAAGTGGAGTTATTGTGGAGCGTATTTTGCAAACTTCATATATGGTGGTCCTATTATATGTCACAATATCCACCGTACAAGGATAATAGATGTGAAATAGCCGAGAGGTTGGGGTGCAACTCCATACCCCTACATATGACATCAAGGCCTGGTGAACAAAGTTAGCAACCCTTGTATTACCCAGAGAACACTCTCAACCCCTGTCTCATACACAAACACACTTGCCTAGGCCACAGCCGCTGTGGTGGTAGTACCCTGTATATTGCCCACATATAGCAACCATGGTGTGATTGCAGTGGACTACAGAGGTCATGGCACCCTGTCCATCAGTACAATAGGCACGTACATGCAGACAGTGTGCCTTCACTATGTTCCCCACCTGCAACACCTGTGGTGCCATCAAATGTGACCCACAAAGACATATCCTTAAACACATGCCCTGTATGGACAGGTGCCACTGACACCAGGGAATACCTGTATCATGCTATCAATGTAGGTGCAGGGTCAACCTGCTGTCCATTACCTGTTCCTGCCACATGAGGCCAGAACTGGCACATCTGAAGATAACAATCTGTGTACACAACATGGGCCAGACATCTCAGGTACAGTTCCATGTGTCACTGTACATGCATGTGGGATGTGTGCACATCCCAGACACCATTCATGTCATGGACTAAAGAACACATACATGACAAGCAATGCAGAGCAATGGCCACACACAATAGTTACCCAGGTGACTGGATGGTGAATACAATACCCACCTGTGTGGGCCAATCCAGACACTACATCCCTGAGTCACACTGCAGACCATTGTCATGAAGCCTGATGCCAAGCTATACCCATCACCTAGCCTTGTATAGCCTTCTGGCACAGTCAACCACTACACACCCGTGAAGCAATGCACCCATGCATGTCAATACTGGCACCCTGTGTCTGTGTGTGTTGTGTATGATATTTCTGACCACAATTCACACTCACTAGAACCCCCATTGGCATATTGAAGCATGCTGTCTGATGTCAGACACCTCCACATACCCTTTGCCCATATAACCTCTAGATAACCCCTGTGGTGCATGTGATACCTGCACAGTACTGTATTATGGCAAACTAACTAGTGAGGAGATGTATTCCTGACCCTGCCAGTCTGTCCATGTGTGTGGGTCCCTGACAGAGTGTGGCTGTGTTGACACTGACACCTGTTCATGCAGACAGGCATGTGTACTACAGCTACTGCATCGCTACCATATCACTATTGCAGATGTCACTCACCATCACATATACATTTGAAGAGCTTCTCAACATGTAAGCTATGTGGCGCATCCAATAACTGCATAGACATGTGATAGCAATACATAGTCAGGGGTTTGATACCCTGTACTGGTAGGTGTGTGGCACAAACATGCTTAGGTTTTACTCTCCCACCTCCTCTCTGACCAGTCTTTGCCTCTGTCTGTCTCTCTCACTCCCTCTGTGTTGGATGTGAAGACATACACCTGCTTTGCTTAAGTAGCAGCATGTGTTTTGTAAGTGATGCTCATGATCAGCTGATGGCCTCAGCACAAATTGCAGCCCTCCTCTAGCTGATTGCATGTGAAACAGCTGTGGTAACATTCCCATAGCCAATTGCATGGAAACACACTCCAATATCTAGGAACATCATGTTGGTGTTGGGCCTTTTCATTCACTGTGAGCAGGACCTAGATCTGTTTTTTGGCAAACAGCATCACAGATGGATTGGGGATTTACCTCTAACAACATACACTGTGGAAACAAGCCAACACACAGGAGGGGGATGTGCCTGACATGACTACAGAATGTACGTGTCACTATTCCTCATTTGGAGTAATGTTGGTTTAACAGGGTGTGTGTGGATATGGCTGGTCTACATGTTTTAAGACCTGTCATGACAGTGCTATGTTTCTGAGGAAACCCTCATCGGTAGGGTCATCTGCAGACTGGGCAGTGTGTGGTGCCTTTTGTTTCTTGTGTTACTCACAGAGCACCTATCTGTGAACTGCAGAAGCATAGTGTGAGGATTGCAGACAGTACATGGTGACAGACATGATAGTTACTGACTTCAAATCCCTCACAGGATATATGTCACAACAAACCCTGTTACAACAGTAAATGTATGAGGTTATCACAGCAACATGTCAATATTGGCCCTGTGCTTGTGCCTCCAGTCACAACTCTGTCAGCCTGTGTACTTATGTCATACAGTAAGAGGTGCATATGTTCTGTACACCATACTTTTTGACATAATATCTTATAACAAGCCAGTGAGATATCAGACTGTGACACATGTTATGTATAGTAGGGGTTATTTTTGAGGACATAGACTGGGCATTATGTGGTTGTGTGTGCAGTACTGAGGTCTGTGTACATATGGTGATTGTCAACAGTGTGTGTATTGTGAATATGTACCTTGGCCTGTGTACAGACTGTGGTAGATGTCATTGTTCTTGGTTCTGTTCTATGTGATGTTACATGCTGCTCCACTGTATGTTACCCTATTGGCTTACATGTTTGTAGGGCCAAATACACACATGTCCCATACCACAGACAGGCATCAGACCACACTGTGTAGTGGCCCAGTATATGTAGGGTTAGTGTGTGAATGGCACATATGAGGTTGGTGTTGATCAGATAGTCCATATACTGTAATATTACACTAGCTACCATATGTGGCTGTGGCTGTGTTCACATTGGTTGTGGTTATACACTTTCACGCAGGTGTCTGTTACTCTGTGCTATGACATGCCTGGAGAGCCTGCTATATATGCAGGTACATGTGTATTCCCCCATAAGAAATGTAGGCCAGTGTTGTGGAAATCTGCCTGTAGCCTGCACAGTGCTTTGTTACATGCCTAGCAGCTTAGTGTACTTACCCAGTGTGATGTTATGTCCAGATACTTGCCAGATGTACTGCTGCCAGGCCACCATAGCAGTCATGTATGTCGGACAAAGCAGTGGGATGCTGTACAGATGTATGTCACTAAATAGTGGTTAGTATGTGGCCATGGCACCTCTGTACCAGCATTTAGTATGTGTCAGGACAGACAGGGGTGTGTGAATGCATAACCTATGGGGGCAAATGTATACCAGTGTTTACGTGATATACCCTTCTACATGGCTGTTAACATCCACATTGTCAGGCTTGGTCCACATGTCTTGCATTAGGGGGTTCTGTGTATACCTCTGGACTGACCAGAGTGTGTCAGACTGTCCACATTTATTGGCCATATCTCTGCTGTAGTCCACAGAATCATTACTGTGTTAGCAGTGGAACTGTACTATGATGTCCTTAGGATGTCTGTCTGTGGCCAATGGTGCACATGTTAAAAGCAGATGTGACATCCCACACACAACATGTCTTTGAAGATAACCCCTATCACAGTAGAAATAGTCTACATATATACCTGCAATACATACCTGACATCCCCTTGCACTAAGGGATTGGGACTATTGGGGCTGAGGTAGGGCTCCACTCCATGTTCAGAACATATGGCACAGCAAAAAAGCGGGGTACGGGCTATCCAGAAAAAAATGTTTTTAATCATTTTGCCCAGTAACTGTCACCCGGGGCCCTGAGGAAAAGGTGGCTATGTGCTTTTCCACCCGGGGGCAAAGTAGGTCTTTGAAGAGGGCCCCCACTGGCAGGTGGCAGGTCCCTGTAAAACCCCTAAAACTTTTAAAATAAAACACGTATGACCACCTGGGATCCCCCCCCGTAGACATGTGTACCATGATGAGGCTTCTGTTTTAAAATTAATGGGAACCCGGGGGGCCTTAAACCCCCCAACCCATTGCCATAGCCGTCTCTGCTTGGGGAATTTAAAATTTTTTTTTCCCCCCAAAGGTTGCATCCCACCCCAGTTTTTACAAAGGGGTTGATACGGGGAACCCATTTGCTGGAATTTAGGTCAGAAATTTGGGTCCTTTCCAAAGGCCACTAACCTTTAAACCCCTTCCCAAAAATTTAACAGATATTTTGGCCTTTGGGAGGCATGCAATGAAACCCCTCTAGGTAAACCCATAGTGCTTTTTAGGTGGGGATCACGGGGTTTACACACTCCAATTTTGGGGGTAGCAGATGCCGGGGGTTTTGAAATATCCAGGGGATGGGGGTGCTGTCCTGTTTTACAATTAACAGGAATTTTCCCCATGAAGGTTACACCACCAAAACCCAACATCATCCCAAATTTCCCCGTTATCATGTCTGAGCCTACCGTAACACATTACACATGGTCAGGTTAAGGGGGGGTCCAATTGTTCTGCCTGTTTGTTTTTTAATGTTATATGGGTATGCCAATTTATTTCCTTTTCCCAAATAAGATATGAAATTTGGGGGCTTTAAATGAACCCACAAAAATGCGGTTTGGTTAATGTACACATTCTCATTTGGGGGGAAGTCCCAGGTTAAAACATGGGGATTTTGGGTTACACATTAATAATGCCCATGATGTACACAAAAACTGTTTAAAAAGCAGGTTTAATGCCCCGTTGCAGCCATAAATTTGGAAAAGGGAATTAGGCCTGAATCCCTTTGGAAAAATTATGAAAATAAACCCAGTTTTCATAAAAATTTTTTCCTCCCTGAATTTGATTTTTTTAAACATTTTAAAATTTAATTTGTTTTTAATTACAAACCTATTCCCCTCATTAGGTATGACGGGGGAAGGTATTCAATAAAGGATTTTGGGGCACTGCATTAAAACAAAAGGGATAACTTAAAACCACGAAACCTTTCCACATAATGCAACTTGCTAGGGTACACTAAAAATTTTTTAACACCCCACTTTTTAATGATATGTGGTACATTTACCACTTCATCAAACCATTGCCTGTTGAAAGTTAGGGTGAAAATTTTACGGCTCATTGAAGGGGGTGTGGTTTTTCCAACCGGGGGGCCATAAAACAAATTTTTGGGGGGGGTTTTCCAGGGAAGGGCATTGATTTGTGGAGGGGGTTCCCTAGGGGGTTTTGATATTTTATCTCAAAAGTTCTCCCATTGTGACAGGTGTTTTGGCATCAGACCAACCGGGCGGGGGAGTTTTTAGACAATTTGGGGCCATTCCATCTTTTGGTCAGACCGGGGCCTTCCCCTTGAAAAAAATGTTGGGTAAGGTTTTGGGACTGGCAGGAATGTTGGTGTGTGGTGGGTGTGGACAGCCCCCCGGGTGCTGGGGGGTTGCCATTTTGGGCCCCGGGCCATCCATTACTGCCAGCTGGGGATTGGGGCCTTTCCCAGGGCCCCCCCCACACTTAAACCAAAAAGAAGGGTCGTGGGCCAAATTCCCCGGGGTTTCCAAAACCGTTCCGGTGGACCATTTCGGGTTGTCGGGGAGAGCCCCTTGGCCTCCCTTTGTTTGAATTGTGCCTTCCCGGCCAAAACATCACCTGCGCCCCACTTTCACCGCCAGGGGAGCCATCCCACCAGACCCCCGGGGACTCTTTTTTCCCGGGGACCAGCATCCGTGACCCAAGTAGGCCCACCCCTGTGAAAACCCCAAATGCCCTGCCCTACAGGGCCACTTGGGGGGAGTTGGCACTCGGGGGGTGGTGGGTAAATGGGGGCTGTTTCTCCCCCTGCCCCCCCGGGCCTCCAGTATGTCACACGGGTTTGTTCCCATTTGCATGCAACCCCTGCCCCCTCCCCCCGGGGGGAAAAAAGCACAAAAATTGTAAAGCAAAAAAAACCCACCCTGAAACATGCCTAAACAACACACACCCCCAAAACACCAACACAAAAAACCAAACCCAACCACCACACCTTAAAAAATACCCCCTTTGTTTACAAAAGTCCCAGAACCACCCCACCTGCACACACAACAACACACAAACCACCAAACAACACCCAAACCAAACAAAACCAACACAACCTTTTAAAAATTACCTGCCTGCCCTTGGTAGGGGTTTTAAGGGCCCATCTGTTTCATGTTCCCCCTTGTTTTCCAAACACATACAGGCCCTAAGGGGGCATGTTCACCCAAATTTATCATTGTGCGGGGTTACATGCCAAAGCTGTAAATCAGTACTGTGAAATGTAATTTATGGATCCCCTGGTTTTGCTATATTCCCCCAATATTGATGTGTCATGGGTTGTAGGTCATCCCGAATGTGAATTGGGGTACCGGGTGCCCCTTTTAATCCTTTCCGGCCCTTTTTTCATCACTGTTGTGTTTACTTTTAAAAGTACCTTGTGAATGGGGGATTTTTCCTGTCTCTTCCCAAAAAGCTGTTCACCCACAAACCATGTTATTTTCCCCCCCCAAAACAACACACCAAATTACATGCATCAACCCCCCTCCATTCACCAGATCCCCCCCAAAACAAAAAATTAAAAATACCCCCCCCCCCCCCCCCCCCACACACACACACACACACACACACACACACACACACACACACACACACACACACACACACACACACACACAACAGGTAAAAATTTTAAAAAACCCCCCTTTCCCCTTTAAAAATGAAAATTTTAAAAAAAAAATTTTTAAGAAAAAAAAAAATTTTTGGGGGGTTTTGAAATTTGTCACTAGGTGATGCCCCTTCCCGGCCTTTTCCCCTTTTTTCCCCCCCCCTTTCTTGACCCCCCACAGGGTAAACCCTTTTGAATGTGTATTGTGTCAGTTATGTCAGCTTTAATGCTCAACCCCCTATGTTTTCAGCCCATACCTGGGATGATATGTGAAAATGTTTTTTTCCTGATGTCTTTTACAGCTCTCAACATCAGGGACCATGTGGGAAACAATACTCTTACACTAACAACCATCAGAGCATACCTTTAGGGGTGTACACACCCTTTAATAAATCCATCTTGGGACCACATCACTGCATATCTTAACAGTACATGAGGGTATTTACATTGTCCTGTACCCCATGCAGTGTCTACAGAATTGGTTTGGGGATGCTGACTGATGCATACACTTTTGGGGGATATGTGTGCACACCCCTTTTCATGACGGGTTTGTTTACACAGTCACTACTCCTCAGGGTATAACTGGGCCATCTGCATTTGCCAGTGTTTAGTCTGCCCCCCATGTCCCCCAATCTGCATGATTGCAAGGTCTACTCATGTACACATCCCCTTTTTTCACACACTGTCACTATTGCTGTGGGTAGGTTAATCTGCCACAGGTCCTGAACCTTGTGCAGATACAGCCTTTTAATTTTGGATCCCTGCTGCAGTGCACTGGTGTGTCATCACAACCCCTTCAGCCTTTTGCAAGATGACAAGTAAGCCACACATGTGTGTCACTTTGCAGTGTCCCATACACTGAACACCACATTTTCAGCCCAGTCCCAGTGATAATGTGGGCCACTGTAATGCCTTATGCCATAGTGTATCTCTGGGAGTTGCCATTGTCTCAGGTATATACACTGGTTTTGCACTGTATATGGGTTGTTCCCAAAAATGTCCTACTGTAGGCCATGTCCCCACCATTATGTTACTCCCTGTGGACACATTCCACAATGACAGGATGTTAGTTATCATGCAGGTGTCTGACATACCCTTCCAAACCCATCACACCCCCATGCAAAGAACAACACATGTACAGCATGCATTCTGGGTAGCTGTGTTAGATGTGTGCATGGAATATACCATCCCCGCCCGGGTTTGGGGATCACATAAAACCCTACTCACCAGCTACAGGTTTCTGCCTTGGTGGTATCCTGAGGACCCACATAAGAGGGGGAGATGTGTCAGTACACCTGTGGCATTGTACAGGGTGGGTGCAGTATTACAATACATCAACAGTACATTTCCACAATACTACCACATATGGACATCTGTTTATCACTACTATGCAGCAACACAATATATCTATGACATGTCAGATATGTATTATCTACCTGTACTGATGCGGATGTATATGCAACAGTGGTTTACTGATGTGCCCTGTGATCTTACTTGCATGCTCCTCGACCAGTGTGTGGGTGGCACCCACCTCCACAAAGGTGTCCAGTGGTTGGGGGCTGGGCCCGGGGCAGGTGCCACGAGGCTGGCCAGGAGCTCCTCCACATGTGTCAGGGGGGATGGATGGCATGGCACCCCTGTGGAGAGGTTATCCCCCTGGACTGCAGCAGCACACCAACGGGCATTGCAAAGGAGGTCAGAACAATGATGCCGGATCTGCTCATAACTGCAGTTGTGCAGTCCATCATGACCCTGTGGAATCCACGTCCACTCTGCTGCTCATGGGAGCCAAACAAGACGATAGGTGTATCATTTAAATTTACAGGATTTCATTTTCAGCTGCTTTTATCAGCCTTTCCCTGGGACAGGGAAAAACATAAAGATGGACACATGTGAGCAAGTCATGCAGCAAGGTTACCACAGTTCTTAATACACACTGTCACCCCCCATATCCAAAAACAAATTTAACCAAACCCCGGTATGGCTACAGAAACCCACCATGGGGCATATTGTACTGTACCCAACTTTGTGCAATGTGTTTGTAGCCATATTCCTGTGTGGACACTATCATTGCTGGCCTGTTACAGACAAATTTACCTGCATATTTTCAGGGGCCCCAATGGTTCCATATATGCTTTTTGGTATGCTTGTATGTGTTTGCTGCACATCTGACATTCTGTGTTTTTTGGTTTTCTATGCATGCTGTTTGGGCATGTTCTGGGGTTGTGTAGACATTACTACCAACATATGTTCTTTAACACACAACAGCATGTGTAACACCCGAACCATCTAAACTCATCTGCCCATGTTACCCGGCCACATCACATGTGTGACCCATGGGGGCCCCCTGATGTACTGGTCCAGTACATCAGGGGGAACCAACAGGGGTGTTGTTCCCCCCCACACACAGACATGTTCCATCCTCTGATTATCACTGTTCCATAACCTCCACAGAAAATGTATTTACACCGGGGACCCATACCCACAGGGGCCCTGCCCTTGTAGCCTCAGGCAGGTACCTTTGGGATTGGGCTGCTGTTGTGAGTATCAGGGGGGGGAGGCCCATTGTGTCCATATTGGGGGCCCCTGGCATCCACATCACAGACCACACACAATCCAGGGTGTTTACCCACCACATGTGTCACATACCATGTAGGGTGTCCTCTATATCTACCAATGACCACCCCCAACTATACCTGCCCTTTATATTCCCATTCCATACTTCACAGACAACAATGTTCCCAACAAGGGGTTCACATGTGACATACCCCTCCATTTTCACACAACAGCTGTAGATATCTGAGTGTATTGTGTGTGTTCTGTTTTCACACATGCATGCAGCACTGTGTGCAATATGGGGCATGTTTTTACCCCTCAAATTTTGTTTTTGTGGGGTTTTATTTAATTAACATGTTTACAGGTTATAACAAATTTTTTCCAAGGCTTATTAATTTTTAAAGATTGGGGGGAAAAAATTTCCAACACCCCTCCCGTCATTTAAAAAATATAATATATTATAAAAAGTTTGAAATTTTTAAAAATTAACCTTGCATGGAAATTTTGTTCCCCAAAAAGGTTAACCCGTGCAGAATCTACAAAACCACCAAAAACATTTCAATTGGGATTTTTTTGGACTTTTAAACCAAATTTTAAAAACCCGGGACTCCCCCCAAAAAAAACAGTCTGTGGCAAAAAACTTTTTTCTATGGGAGGGTTATCTCCCCAAGTCCCTGAAGGCTTAAAAATAAAAAGGGTATCAAGCATTTTCTTTGGAGGTTGGGATAAATCCTTTTTTTCTTTTGGGAAAAAAACCCACAAAGCCCGGTGGGGAGGGTTAAAAAGGAACAAAATTTTGGGCCCTGGTTTCAAGTTCAGTTGCCAAAAATATTTATTTAAAGAAATTTTTTTTGGCATGTTTTTATGGTCTATTAAAATTTTTTAAATCCTTTTTCCCGAAAGTTTTCTCTTTTTTGTCAAAATTTTTCATCTGACTGTGTTTGGTTGTTTATTTTTTATGCAAAAGGTTTGGGGGGGCAAGCAACATGACTTGTGCGCCCGTTATTTGGTCCCTTTCCTTGAAAGGGTACTACAAATTTTTTCAGATGGTCAAATTTTTTTTTTCATACCAAAAGGGAAAGGGGTCCAGATTGCCCTTTCTAAAGCCATTTACCCATTTCCCCCCATTCCTATTAAAAAAAATTACCCCAAAAAGGGGCCCTTAAACCCTTGTTCACAAGGTGGAAATTTAATTTTGGGGTTGCGTTTTCCCACAAAGAGAGCACTGTGTCAATTAAGGGGCAGTATTTCTCAATTTGTTTGTGGTTGTTTGATAAATTGAAGTACAGGAACATAATGTCTAAAAGTTTTTAAGGTTTTAAATGGTATAATATCTCGGCCAACAAAAGGATTCCTCCACCCTTAAAGCCCTTGTAAAATTTAAAGTTTAAAATATTAAAAAGGAAAGTTTTTAATTCCCTTTTAAAAAAGTCCGGTGGGAACCCACCCAAGAAAATAAATTTTAGGGGATGGATTGGGAAAATAAACCAAAATTTCCTGAAAAAAACCAGTCGGTGGAAAAAAACCAAAAAAGGAACTATACAAAAAGGTCAAATCTAAGTGAAAAAAAACCCTATCACATTAGAAAAAGAATAAGTAACGCCTGGGTTCCCGAAAGGGAAAAAAACCTTTGGGTTAAAAATAAAGGAATTGGCTTTTTTACTTACAAAGGGAAAAAAACTAAGCTTCCTTTGGGTATATTCAGGAATCCCCAAAAACGGATTCAAAGGGGGTTTTTAACTATTTTACAATTTTTAATGCTCTATTAAACCCCCCCATGAAGATTTTCGGGGATGACCCTAAAAACTTCCCTTTGCTAGGACAGGTATTCCCCTAAAGTTACACTCTTCAAGGGGGCCCACAATGATGGGAACGAAATCCACCGTCTGAAGGGAAAAACAAGGGCCATAAATGGGAAAATTGGGAAACCCCAAACTTAAAAGGCGGGGGAAAACCCCAATGGATTTTTAAATAAGCTTGAAAAAAAGGGAGGGAAAACCTACCTTGAAAAAATTTGAACCATTATTTATTATTTAAAAAATATAAAAAATAAATGTTTTAAAATAAAAAATTATTAAACCCCCATAAAATTTTTATTTTTTTTTTAATATATTTAATACCAACACAAGGGGTTTTAAATTTGGACATAAATTCTATAATTAAATATATTATTAATAATTATATTTAAAATTTAATAAATTATATTAATTTTCAAAACACCACAAATTTTAATTGAAAAATCAACCCAAATAACATTTTCCTTTTAAAATGTTCTGGTTAGTCCCTTTTTGGCCCACTATTGGGGTTTTTTAAGTTAGGGTTGTGGGCCCCATCCCCTTTTTAGCCCCTTATTTTAAATCAAATTGGAAATTTCCCGGGAATTGGCTGGAAAAACCCAGTCCTCAAAGGGATTACTTAAAAAAAGGGGCAATTTGGCCCGTTAATTTAACATCCCAAATACAACCCCCAAACCCAAATGTTGGTCCCTCTTACAAAAATCTTCTCTCATGTTGGTATCCCACACCAAAAAAAAAAGGGGGAACTTAAAAAACCCTTTAGGCATGTTCGCGAACATCATTTCAAAAACCTAAGGATTAAAAAATTCCCCAATTACCCATTATAGGGCCAATACTTCAAATTAAAAACAAAACCAAACCTGCTGGGAATTTTTTGGGAGTGCCCAATCCTTCCTTTTTTTTTTTTATTATTTTATAAATGAATATTATAATTAAATTTTTATATCCATATTATTTAAATATTTATTTATTCCCCACATGGTTAACCCTTAATTTTATTAAAAAATATATAATTATATAATTTTTATTTTTTATATAATTATAATTATAACACCACCCCCACCAACCACCCCAAAAACCCCCATCCCAAAAACACACCACAAACCACCACAACAACAACCATTGCAACCATTAAATGAATCAGGGCCCTCCAAACATTTACATGCATGTTTTTTAAAACCAAAATGCCCTTAAACCTAATTTTAATTTACCTTCACAACCCAAAACCCCCTAATTTCACAAAAAAAGGTTAAACTAATTTTTAATGGGGGTTACCCAAATTTCCCAATCATTTTAAACATTTAAATAACAATTAAACAACCACTTTTTACTCTTTTAAACGCCGATTTAGGTTCAACCCCCAAGGGGAATTAGTCCTTAAGGTTTTTAAACTCTTACAAACCCCCTAAGGCACATAAAATCATTCCCACATCTATCCCCTTTTTATTACTAATCTTCTAAAAACCCCCAACCCGCTAATCTCTTTATTTTTTTCCATTGCCACCCCTCTCCTTTTCCCCCTCTCTTTTTAACCCCTTAAAATGGAAAGGCTGTTTCAAACAACTGTTTTAAGCCTGTCATAGCCCTGACCCGTTCCCCACCCCCTCATACTTGTTGCCTTCCAACCCCCCTTATAACCCAATCTTAAATCCTCTCAACAAATTTTCCCCCTTTACCCGAGATCAACAAATTTGAAAAATTTTGTTCTCATCCCCTTTTTAAGCCCCGGGTCTTTTCCCCCTATTTCCCTTTTTTTTTTCCTCAAATTGACACTTTTTAAACAGAATCTAAGACTATTTCTCAGTACACATTGGTTATGTCCCTGTACTAACCCTGACTAACTTTCTCTCCATTCACTAGTTTTATTACTCTTTATCTTTATTGACTTATCCTTAAACAACTAAAGACCATGTTATTGCAATTTAAAATATGTATATAGTAACATCTCTTGCACATTACCTTGTACTGTCTTGTGTTATGCTCACTAGGAGTATTGTATTATACTAACAATAGCTGTTATATACTTTGAATTACTATATTGTCCTTATGTATATGTCTTGGAGCTTTTCTCCCCAGGCCTCTACTGAAAATGGACATGTATTCAGTTAGACTAGCCCGGTCAACAAATGTAAAATAAAAATAAAAAATAAATAAATGATGGCTATCCATCCTGTGTGTGGGCAGCAGTGTTACAGACAACAGGTAGCAATACCTCTTACAGGAGAACCTGCACACTCAGGCCAGCTACATATTTGTAGGAGGTTCCAGAAATACAGGCAGAGTGTGAGTAGTGTTGTTGTATGCATTGTATAGCACCGGTGTTACAGGGTTTGTGTGTACATACTAGTTTAACTTGGAATGCAGTCTGTCTGCATAGCTCTCAACTGTGGGCCTATCCTCCTGATGGCCAGAGGTGTGCCTATTATGTTTTGTCTGTCCACCACACATGCATTGTGTCAGATATATCACTGGCAGTGTGAGCATTGAGAGCTATCAGTACATGGCTACATCCATTTCTGTTTCTAACTTCATATTCCTGACTAAGGGTATATTGCAGACTATCCTGTAACACCAGTGACTTGTTTAGTGTATGACAACAGTTTTACACATATGGGCCTGCGTTCCAGCCTCTGACCTCCACCTACATACTAGGCTTAGTACATATGACATACTGTCAGGGGTTGTTATGTAGTGGGCTGTGAGTATGTCATGCTGCCATTCCTGCCATCAGTCCACTGCTGTTGTGTACCACACATACTGTGGGGTTGGGTCCATATATGTGTGGGCTTCATCTACAGGATACATGTGTGCCTTTATTCACTCCAGATGCCAGTGTATGTAACAGTGGTAGATTGCCCTATATTATTGAGTCTGGGGGGGGGATGCACCATAACTAACCTAGGTTGTTACAACATGTGGAGGTATCAGAGGTAAGCTGCCTTAAGGTATCTGGATGTGCATTACCATACAATTCACCTTGGGTAAATGCAGGCCTACTGCCTCCTGCCATGCAGACTGTTCTGTTTGCCTGTGTGATTGTGATGGTGTCAGTTATGCCTTGTTAGGTAACAGATACATCCCATTGTGTCAACTGAGGTCTTTACCCCCTAAGGATTGTGTACAGAGTGTAGATAGAGGCTGCTGGACTATACATCTGCATTACTTACTGTTGATTGATTGGTATCCTTTGGCCCAGTCTGTCTATAATATTGTACTACATGAAGGCCTCAGCCTGGACAGCAACATATGTAAACCTTTCCAGACTACTGTATTGCATTACTCTGTTTATATGTATGTCAGTGTCTAAACAGCTATATGACATGGCATATACAATTGTAATAGTACACAAATAAAGCCTTCCCATGTATGCAAACCTGTGTGTGGTGTTATATCATCTGACCTCTCTGTGGGTATATACTGCAGGCAACAATTGTCATTTGTATGGGTGGCTCATACAGTGTCCACTTGTTAAGGTGGTAACTCTAGGCATAGTGGCTGTTCCGTATTGGGTGCACCTTCTACATATGTATCTTTCTATACATATCTCTGTGTGTCAATGTGTAGTTACATATATATCTATATATATATATATATGTATATTTATATCTGTATATTTGTATCTGCATATATGTGTCTGTGTATATGTATCCTAGGGATGTTGATTGCTTCCACACTGTACATTCCCTATGGTAGCCAGACTGTATTGCATGATATGTTACTGATTCCATCCTGACATCATACAGGTGGGATGGAGTACTGTTAACATCTTGTGCTCATGTGGTGTCAGGTCCTGGTTATGGGATCTGCAACTGTTGGTAGTATATTGCAGGGCAGATGTGTTTGGCTGTGGGGGGGGGGATTCCTATGCGTACAAGACGTATGTTGTTTGGGCCCTCTCAACCCCATTAATGGTGCATGTGGACATATATGTTTTTGTTATGTTCTCATTTTTATCCACAGATGTATATCTGTATATACCTATATAGATATATATATATCTGCTTACATATATATATGTGTGTGTGTGTGTGTATATATATATATATATATATATATATATATATATATATATATATATATATATATATATATATATATATATATATATATATATATATATATATATATATATATACATACATATAGATATAGACATATATATTTATAGACATATGCATATGTATGTATATATGTGTGTATATATATATATATATATATATATATATATATATATATATAGGTTCATAGGTTCATAGGTCCGTACTAGGCTATCTGCCCTAGGGCATTTATAAGCCTAGCCAGAGTGTGTGTGGCTTACACCACCCCTTAGGATGAGAATACTATGCCCATTTAGGGTTTAGTTTACTGTGCCTCTGTCTAGTAGTGACACACAGATGACCCCCGGGGTAAACCTACGATCTCCCATCCAATCGTCAAGATTTCTCTTGAATAGAGTTAGTGAGGGGCTCTGCCTAACATGGACTGGGATTCTGTTCCAGAGTGTAGGGAGCCTCTGGGTTATGAATATGTCCCTCCAGCATGTCCTATTTATTTCTGTGTTGAGGTTCAACTCTGTTGCTCTTGTGGCTCTGATGGATTTGGATTTTTTGAGCTGGAGCATGTCTATTAATTCCGGATTGGACATGGCCTTGTACGTCAGGCACAGGTCACCTCTGAGTAGGCGGTATGCGACTGAATAGAGCTGGAGTTTCTTCAGCCGGGCAGCATATGACATATGTTTGAGACCCTTTATCCTCTTGGTGAGGAACTTTTGGGGTCTTTCCAACTGCTGCAGGTGTCGGGTAAGATACATCCCAAATGGGGCATTGTACTCAATCATTGGCCTGATAAGAGAAGAGTACAGGGGCACAATGACCTCCCTTGATTTAGATGTGAATCCCTTCATGATAATGTGGGCAATATAGAAGGTCTTCCTAACCACTTTGGCAATGTGAGTGTCAAATGAGAGGTTACTGTCAACTTGGGTCCCTAGGTCCCTGATTACCTCTTCCGTACTTAATGGATTACCACCTATGTGGTAATTTGTGGGCACCTTGTTTTTCCCAAAGGGTATGACTATACATTTTTTGGCGTTCAGCTTAAGGCCATGGCTCTGGCACCAATTATCCGTTTCTATGAGGCCTCTCTGAAGGATGCTTGTGTCCGCTGGAGTATCAATTATGGCGCCCAGTTTGCAGTCATCTGCGAACTTTGTCAGCCACAATCCTCCTATGTTTGCCTGCACCTCGGAAAAATAAATGCCAAACAAGAGGGGTCCCAGGACTGAGCCCTGTGGGACACCGCCAGACAGGCTTAGAGTCTGACATGGCTCCAGCAACTCTGACCCTGTGGGTTCTGTCCTTGAGCCAGTTTGCAACCCATCTTGTGACATATGGGTTTACATTTAAGCTGGTGAGTTTGTCTATGATGCCCGAGTGGGGTATTGTGTCGAAGGCTTTTGCAAGGTCAAGGTAGGCTGTGTGAACTGCCTTACCCTCATCAATGGCCTTAGTGACTGTTTCAAAAAAGTCGACCAAGTTCAAAAGGCAGGATCTGCCCTTGACAAAGCCAAATTGGGTAGGATCCAATGTCTGTAGGTCCCCAATGTCTTTGTTTATGAGTTCCATAATGATCCTCTCCATAGCTTTTCAGAACAGGCTCATCAAGCTTATGGGGCAGTAATTTCCAGGGTCCATAGAAGCACCGCCTTTGTGGAGTGGGACCACTGTTGCCGTACGCCACTCTTTGGGTACGTATCCTGTAGTAAGGCTAAGATTAAACAGCAGCCTTATGTGTGGGTTTAGTTCCTCTTTGAGTTCATGTAGCACACAGCCCGGACACCGTCCAGTCCCATTGATGCTGTGTTTTTAGCTTTAGAGAGGGCGACTCTCACCTGGGCATCTGAGATGTTAGGGAGGCTACACTCTGCTGGGATAGATATTTCTCCTTTTGGGGGGGAGGGGGAGGAGAAATTTGCACTGAACCTGTCTGCCAGAATTTTGGCAATGTCTGTGGGTTCAGTGTATTTTGTGTCATTTTGGACTAACTCTGAGCATATCTGAGAGTTTCCACCCAGGTTTCTAACATAGCTAAAGAAGGCCTTGTGATTGTCTTTTGTGTCTTTTGTGATTTTTCTCTCAAAGTTGGCCTTGGATGATTTTATGAGTGATCGTAGTTTTTTTGCTAGTACTGATCAGAGATGCCTTCCCTTTTAGGGATTTTGCTCTGTCATGTAGTAGCTTCCTCCTCCTGTTGTAAAGTTTGTTTATGGCTGGGGTCCACCAGACCGGGCACCTATGGGATCAGTACGGATCACTGAAAGACAACATAACCGAAAGAGATTCGGCCGGGCATATTTGCACGAAAGTGCTTTTCACCGAAAAACACTTTCGCGTAAGTATGCCTGTCGTGGAGATTGCACTACAGTGGGGATAAGGGAAAATTCCCTTTTCCCCACTGTAGTGTGACCTCGGAGTGAGAATATTTACGTAGGGGGTGTGTGGGGTTGCAGGGAGGCCCTGCAAAAACGTAAAAGTAATTTTTTTTAAACACACTTTAACGCAAGCGCTTTTTCAGTGATAGCTTTTTTGTTAAAGTGTGTTCAGTGATTGTGGATTCGAACTATTGAACTTTCGTTCAGTAGTCCTAAATCCATACATATACACACACACACATACATGTACATGTTTAAATACATTTTCTGTACTGTTGCATGACTGGGCTGGATGATATGTCTGAAAACATCAAAGTTACTTGTATCTGACATGGCTTAGTGGTAAATCACTTTAGCTATGGTGTGCAGGGTCCAGGGTTCAAGACTTGCAGAGGCTGTTTATTTTGTTGCTGGGCAGAACATGGGCCATTGGATACAGAGTGATTAAGGCACTTTTAAGCAGTTGTAAGCGGGTTTGTGCGGGATTGCACTGAGGTAACCACTGCTAACTTCTGGTTACAGTTTCTTATACTCAGTTAGCTTCTAAATTGCTTAATCTGTGTAGGCATTGCTTACCCCCACGCAAGCAGGCTTAAACTCGCTTACTGCTGCTTAAAAGTGCTTACTCCCGCTTACACCCACGCTAATTTCTTTAAAAGAAAAGAAAAAAGTTTGATAGGAATGTGGTGAAAAAGGGGCACAAAAAGGGAAAGACAGTGGGGAAAATAGCTAGGGATGTGCAGGAGGATGTAGGGAAGGTCCATAGCTGCCCATTTCTTCTACAGCAACAGCTGTGCATATACACTTTAGTTAGAGGTAGGTTTGGATACTCAACCCCGTGAGAGAGAGGGGTGAGGACAACAATAATATGTTGTGCTGTCAGTTAGACCAGATTACATGTGTCCAGTGGACACGTGTTTGAAATGGACAGCTATGTATGGGGTGATATTTTTTTGGGGAACAGAATGCCCTTTTTTATTTTTTTTTCAGGTGAGAGTGGGATGTTGGGGAGGGATAGTAGGTATATTTGGGGAGGTAGGTTGGGTAGGTTAACAGACAAGACAAACAAGATGCATACAGGAGCGATATATGACACATGTGGGGGGGGGTAAACACCTTGATGGGAAGGGGTGTTGGGAAATCGGAAACCCATGAGTCCCCTAGTGGAAACAGTGGGACTGAGATCCCCACCCATGGGCAGTCACCACTGCACCTTCACAGCCCCAAAGGTGGCTCTACTGGGGGCTGAGTCGGAGAGCCAGGCCGACCCTCTAGTCATGACACACGGTCCTCGAGCTGGTGTAGAAGATCTGCAAACTGATGGTTGTGCTCTCTACACAACACGACCCAGACCTGGCGACCGGTGACAGCTTCCTGTCCACAATCCCCTGACGCAGTTCCACCTGAAGGTGGTGCAGGACCAATGGATGAGGAGGTCCTGGGTTGGGCCCTAGACGTGTTGGCGCCCGGTGCCATGGCCAGCTGAGATGGGGCAGGTGGATCCACTAGGACCCACGTTCCCATACGTGCTATAGTGTTTATGGTGTATCAACATATGTGGGTTAGTAATAGTCAACACATTCCAGAGTTAGGTATAACAGCATGCATAGATATTCCCATTAACCCAGACAACAGATAAAGAACAGTTGCATAGCAAATGGAGCACATACATATATGGGACTACCGTGGTAATAACAACAGCATGCAGGTACATTGATGGCACCATGCCACCAATGTTGGAGTATTTCAACATAGCACATGCATAGAAACAGATTTAAATAATTATCAACCAATAGGACATATGTCTCAATATAACAGTGGAGTCACCACATATCAGTTGAGGTGGGTAATTAGTGTATTGTTGGAGATATGGTGGGGGGGAGAGAAAGATGTCAATTAACAACTAGTATATTCCTGTACTTCACATTAATTTCCTAGTCAGTGCTGTTATCTGCACTTTACAAGTATTACTACACTACCCTATTGCCTAAGTTTGGACAGTGATATGCCTGTCGTCATCTTTATATATGAACTGGTTTTACCTGCAGTATACACCTCTTACTTGGTATACCTGTGGAGGAAATGTTTGTTAACGCTAGCTAACCATTTATGCACATACTCACAGATTCCTGGTTGATGTTGTGCACATATCTGTCCATCTCTTTTTGCACAAATTCTGGCCATGTCTTGACCACATGCAGGTGGACCAGGACATATCTAGACTATTGCCCTCTTCAATCTTTAGTGACTTACAACACTTTTATACAGGATTTCCTAAACAGTTATATTATGTAGCACAGTGTGGATGACAGTCACCAGTGATACTTTATTATTCAGAGCAGCTGCAACACTCACAATTCCATACAATACCAGAGTAAGCAGTACCACTATAGGGTATCAAGCTTTTATTTCTCAGCATAGTGTTCATATCAGATGTACCCGTGGGAGCAATGTTTGTTAGCAATACCTGAATGTTGCCAAACAAAGTACTAGATTTCACATTAGTATTACGCACATACATATCACTCTGTTACTGTACACACTCTGGTCACAGCTTGACAACATAGGGGTGTAGATAGGACATACTTGGCTTATTACTCTCATAACAGTTTCACGAGTTGCTAGAGTGACAGGTTTGTTATCATAGATGTGTGACATACAGTTGTATTTCCTGTTTGCGCCTAAACATCTGGGATAATCCCACTGACTTCTCAGGGGGACAGGGTGACATGCAGCAGATATGGGCCCATATACTGGACATTCTGGACTTATCTGTATAGTTGTGGGGTATAAGTCTGTATGCAGCTTACTTCCACTCACAGGATTCACACCATGGCTGTGTCTGCTAAAACTAAAACACTGTCCATCACAGTTGTGTGTGCTATATAGATATTGCTGTATATCTCCTATCTGCTTTCTGTCTTATAATTCTCCTATGGTTTTACATTCTGACCTTGTATTACAACACTCTTATACAGGATTTCCTAGACAGTTATATTATGTAGCGCAGTGTGGGTAACAGTGATGTGTAATGCCTTATTATGCAGAGCAACTGCATCAGTCACAATGCCATACAATACCAAAGTAAACAGTACCAGTACAGGGTATCTTTCTTTTATTTCTGGGCACAGTGTTCATATCTGACAGACCTGTGGGAGCAATGTTTGTTAGCACTACCTGAATGTTGCCACACACAGTACCAGATTCCACATTACCATTATGCACATACATCTCACTCTGTTATTGTACACAATCTGGTCACAGCTTTACAACATGGGGGTGTAAATGAGACATTTGTGGCTTATTACTCTCATAATATTTTAGGGCGTTGCTAGTGTGCCAACTTTGTTCTCATAGCTGTGTGACAATCAGTTGTATTTCCTGTTTGCTGCCTATATGTCTGGGATCATCCCACTGATTTCCCAGGGGGACAGGGTGACAGGCAGCAGATATGGGCCAATTTACTGGACATTCTGGCCATACTTGTACAGTTGTGGGGTATGATTCTGTATGCAGACTACTACCACACCCAGGATTCGAACCATGGCTGTGTGTGCTAAAAATACAACAGTTCACATCTTAGTTGCATGTGATATTTGGATTTTGTTGTCTGAATTTTCACTGTTTTCTGTCTATGTGTCTCTCAGTTGTACTAAATGACCTCTTAGGATTATACCAGTCATAAACAGACATTCCTACACATTTTGTTTATGTTGCACAGTGTGGGCAACAGTGCTTAATACAACAGTACTATTAAGTGATTGCATATCCACATTACCATATGATACCAGACTATACACATGCAGTCCAGAAGTTAGAACTTTACTGTCAGGCTATTATGCATTTATTTACTTACAAACTATATGAGACTCTTCCTGCCATATTCTCTGGTGTATGCTGTACTTGTCTTAAACAGTACAGGTTTTATACTGTCAATTACCTTACTAATGCTTTTAGATTTATTTCCTATGACAGTACATGCAAGAATATTACTGACCTGCCTCACGTTACAACCTCTGCAGGTGACAGCCATGGGCCTCCTGGTTCGTGGCCCACTCACTTGCCGCTGTGAAGGACATAAGAGGAATATTTAGCCATACCTATCCATAATATACATGAGCTGGGAATTATTACATACATAGTGGAGTGATACTTGCACACAGCCGGGACAGCCCCTGCCATCCTAGCCTCTTAGATCCACTGATCCAAGAGATGCCCCTTACACCACTTCAGGTCGGCATAGTGATGCCTGACCTGCTCACCAGTTCGGGGTATGCTAGTGGCACTGGTGAGGTCACAGGTGAGACGGTCCCAGGCTTTTGCCTTATATTGGGAATCCTGGTACTGGCCTTGCAGCAGTCTCTGCTCATGGTCTTTGACAGGGAGGCCTGCCATGACTCTGGCTCCTGGATGCCCCAGTGCTGCACCCAGAAGTGCACTCCCTCTCCCCTTTCTACCACGGTGTCTGCAAGAGGAAGCTACAACCAGTTTTGAGATGTATTTCCGCCTGTTGGATATAAGTAGGGCCAAATTCCCGCACTTTGCCATGATTGGCCGGTTTTGAAAAGGCTAAGCTATGGGCAAACCTGCTTACCTGAGGTTGGCATTGTTTAAAGGGATATACCACTGAGCACATTGAGTTAGCTGGCCTACACATTGCTTACACCTCCTGAGCTGGCCTGTGCAATGCTTAGCATTGCTTAAAATTGAATTTGCATTATATTTGGTTTTTGGCATTGATTTATTATTCATTACATCTTATATATATATTTCTGGTATCCATGATTCATGTGTATGTACACTGTATGGGGTCCTTGTGTTTAGTAGGGGACTTCAACATTCTATTACATTTTCACCTCACATCTGGGAGTACTTCAGTTCTCCAGTTCACATATTTATGTTATGTAGTAGGTTGTAGAACATATGACTGTATACTGATTCCTTTCACATGTTCAGTTTGATTTTACTATGTGAGGGTTTGTTTGGTGATCCCTCACTCTTATGTACTGCTCTAATGGCTTGGTGGTTAACTACTGTGACTATTGAGTATAGGGTCCTGGGTTCAAGACTGTTCATTTTGTTGCTGGGCAGAACAGCGGCTATTGGATACAGAGTGATTAAGGTACTTTTAAGCACTTGTAAGTGGGTTTGCATGGGTTTGCACGAGGGTAAGCAATGGTAACCTTCAGTTAAATATGCTTACAGAGAGTTAGCTTCCATATTGCTTAACCTGTGTGTGCATTGCTTACCCCCACGCAAATGTGCTTAAACCCGCTTACTAGTGCTTACATATGCTTACTCCCACTTACTACTGCTTAATAGTGCTTACACTTGCTTACTAGTGCTTATTCCTGCTTACCACTGCACTGATTTAGACAGTAATGTCTAATGGATCTTAGGAAGATGGGGAATTTGGAAGCTGTATGGCATTATCATTCATTACACATTTTACCGTCCATTTGTATCCTCTGATTCCTGTGTACATTTACTGCATGGGGCACATGTGATTATCTGTGGACTTTGCAACATTATGACACTGACACCTCATATCTGCATTTAATGCAGTACTCCAGTTCACAAATGTATGTTATTTTGTAGGTTATGCAACTAAAATACTGGTCATAATGTGATTTGCATTGGAAAGTGGAATGGGCTGCAGTGGGACTCGAACCAGGAATGCTTGCTTCTAAGGCAAATGCTCTGCCCACTACACTATTGCTATACAGCTTCATTTGTATATATCTTTCTTGTTATCCTCTTCAGCCATTTAAGCTGCATTAACCATAGCTAAGCGATGGGCAAACCCACACACCTATGGTTAGATTTAATCAGATTCATAAAAAAATGGTATCTTTATATTGTTTGTATTTACTATTGCTGTTGTACATGTGGGGGGATGTTGCTGGGGGTATGCAGACACCTATGAGCGGTCTCGCTCATTCTTTTGGGCTTTCTGCTGTTCTTCATTGCAGGGGCATGTATATTCTGAGATCTCTCCTCTCAGACATACCCCCTGCAGTCTTACATGCTACGAGTAAGATTAAGACCTCAGGCAGTGCGCCTTCATTAATATGCATGGCGCACTGCTGTCCTGCTTCTAAACGGCCGCTTCTGTGTAGGACTAAGATAGTCCTGCATGGAAGATTAGTAAATCCGGGGAAATGAGTAAGAGAGTGCAAGAAACATGAATACCTAACCAGCATAAGGTTGGCTTAATAAGTCTCCCTTTTGGGGATGCAGTGTTTTTGAAAATGATGTCTTGCTGTACTATTCCAAACTTATGTTAAGGAAATGTTTTATATGCAGAGAAATACAGTCATTTGCAGTTAAATACATGATAGGAATAATAAATGACATGAAGTAATAAATAGATTCAGCTCTAATTGAACCCATGATATGTTGCAAAAAGATCAAGTTATAAAGAGGGTAATTCTCTCAGAATTCCACCTAGGAACTCCGACTTTAATACAACCAGCAGCCAAAGAACTGTTGCATTAACTGCTCCACAGTACTGCCTTTAATCTGCCTTCATTCTGTATTCCCATAGAGAAGTGGATTTAAGCGTATTTGCTCAAATGAAACCAGACCATTGCAGATTAAGTTGAAATCTTCAGTTTTTGCAATAAGAGTTGAACAATGTTCACTGTCACTTAATATAGCTCCGCTATGCCAAACTTTGTGCAAATGCCTGGACATAAAGTGAAGGCTTTTCCCTTGGCAAATTCTGGCCATGTGTGTTGTGTGTGAATCTATTTTTTCACCAGATTAAATGTGTGAAAAAGAGGTGTGTAGGACAGTGCTCAAAAGGCAGTTGGCAAACAGAGGGTAGGACACAGGGAAAATAATACAAGCATTTGCAGGATGGTCATAGGAAAACACCATAGCTATCTACCTTTTCACAATATAAATGTACCATTGTACACACAATTTCATTACTTTGCAGAGTCACCACACCAGTGATGGGTGGCGACAACAGAATAATGTTGTATACCCAAATAACCAAATCAATTGTGTTAAGATCAAGATGACACATAGGTGAAGTGGAGAGATATGTATGGGGTGCAATATATATATATATATATATATATATATATATATATATATATATATATATATATATATATATATATGTATGTATACATACTTTGTGGAACAGGCACCATTTGGTTGGGGAACAGGAAGGAATGTTGTGTAAGGTGCTTAAGAATGAGAGGGTTAGAAAGCATCCACAGTCATACAAAGACATACAATACATACTTTGACAGTGATGGATACATAAGGTAGGGGTACACCATGATGGAGGAGAGGTAGGAGACATTGGAGGTGCACTCATGTCCAGCTTGAGAACAGTGAGAATCTAGTCCTCACCCTCAGAACTGTCATCAGTGTCTCCTGTAACAGCTCCCTGGGTCAGTTTTGGATGTGTCATTGTATTTGTAATGTGATTCAGGACCTTTTCACCACATCTACTACTATTGCTTCAAGAGGGTACAACTGCACCAGCAGCCTGGGTAGAGCTACCTGATGCAGTTGGAGCAGGTAGACCAAGGGTTGTAGTTGCAACACCTATAGGTTGTGACTCTGAAGTGCTGGGTGTTATGCTCCAATCTGTGGAGGTATGGCAGGCCAAGCTGCAGTGGTCAGTGTACCTCTCTGTGCTGTTGATCATTAATTTTCAGCAGCAAGTTATGCAAACAGCAGGTTATTAATACATTATGGCCCCACAATAAATAAATAAATAAATAAATACATACATACATACATACATAAATAAATAAATAAAAGATAGAATAGGTGGAAGGAGATAAAAAAGAGAAAATTAGATATATGCCATATCACAGTACTGCATATTTGTAATAAATTTGGTTTGGCAATGCATAAGCAATTATGATAGTTTACTATTGCACACATTTACCACATCCATATATGATGGAGAGGCATTTATTTGTCCTTAAATAAACAAATCTCACTGCTGTGATATTAGAAACAGCAGCTTTTATTTCCCTATATTGGACTAGAATTATGCATTCTAATTTAATAATTGCAATTACAATAATGTAGTTCTTCCTGACATACTGCTCTTAATATCTTATCAATACTTATCTATTAATAAAAAGTAATTGCTGCTTCTGATTACTGAACCCAGACACACATTAAAGCTGGTATTCTAATTGCCTAATGTAAGCAGATTTACTGGGGAAGGCATGTATGCTTGAGATGAAGGATGAAGTATGCCTGCCTGAAATGTTAGGGCTTAAGGAATGAAAATAACATTATGGGTTGAATTTTTACATCACTCATACTTACCCCATGCTTCCCTGAGTTGAGATAATCTCTCTTGGTACACCTCAAAGTTTGTAGGTATATCCTCTACAGCTGTACATCACAAAAAGAAAGGAAATATATATGAAAGCATAATGAATAACCCCATTGGCTGGCTAGATAATTAATGCCATACCATAAAATGTTATGGCTGAGTATACTTACACAATTGGGTATGTCTCCAGTCCTAAATTCAGCATTCTTTCTGCTTTGCTGGTCCTGCTTGTAATTTGTAAGGTCACTATATTGGTGACAACATACTTGTTGCATTGAAGACAGCCTTAGTTAAGCTATTCCAATCTTCAACCTAATACTAAGACCTGGTGTAATCCTCCTGCAGCAACCTACAGCTGTAGTGTTTCACAAGAAGTGCCACAAATATCCTGGATTCCTCAACACCCCACCTTTGTGCTGTAAATTTAGCACCATGCTCTCCCTTGCCAGCCACATCTGCAAAAGTCAAGCTAAAAAAATATGTCTGAATTGGCCCCTAATTCAGTTCTCCCATGTTACTAGTATTGTGCAAAGATGCACTGCCTTGCCAGATGGATTTGTGCAACTATAAGCAGATGGATTCCTTGGCAGATGCATTGGCACCACTTACACCACATAGTAGTATAGGTGTAAAACATGGCATCGAGCTTTGCCATGTGTGGTGTTCCACCCATTATCACATGTTCTATCGTTGAATAATGGAATGCATAATGGAATGGCTTTTATGAGCTGCCGTTTGGAAAATGAAAACTGATAAATTATGACATATTGTCATGCTGGGGTTTATACAATGTTAAATATTATTCTAACAGCTAGGAATCAAACCCATGGGATAAAGAATGCAAAAATTGCAACTTACTATATTAACTGATATCACCACAGGAGAACTACTGTTCCAGCATGTAAATTTGACATGTAGTAATTTCTGAATGAATGGAGATAGTCTTCAAAGAAGTCTATATGTGTGTGGTTGTAATTATTTCTTGGAAGCATTTCTATGTAAAAGCCATTATTTCTGTTAGTAAATATGTTTCAGATGGATGCAGTTGAATGTGCTGTTTAATACAAGTCAGTTTATGTTACATAGTACTTCACAGGGGTCCCAAAGACATAGTTGGGATATGTGATGGGTCATGATGATAACAACAAAAAATATTATGCCCATCATAAATATGAAAGTGAATTTTATATGAAATATAATCAATTTTATGTCTAGGAAAATGAATACCCATCAGCTTGTGGTTATATATGAAACATTACTAATATATACGAAATAGGGTTTCATTATCCAAGGCTTACTGATAAACTGCTTGCAAGAAACAAATTTAACATTATCATTTTTTCTTTAATGTTACAGTCCTATTCAAAATGTTGTGAGAAATAAGCTTCTTATACCCTTTTTAAACAGTATCGTGCAGCTAGAGTTGAACCCCCTTAATCACCTGTATTCTTTAGCTAAGGTCATTGCATTTACACCTTGAGCCACAGATAGTTCTATGACAGAATTTCTCCTCTCAGTACTGTCCAGAGTGCTGAGGGAAATGTACCATTGCCAGGTATGTTTGCGCTACCTAAGGCAGTCTAAACTAAATTTTCACTTTTTTTCTTAAAGTAGTTAACCCTGTTTGCATGCTGCCAAGTGAAGAGCAAATTAACCTGCAAAAGATGATATATTGTGACTAATTGCAATGTGATCTCTACATATAATTTGAACAGAATTTTATAGGCTTTATTTCTCTCAGTTCACTTCAGTTATACTATGTTCCACAGAATTTGATGTCCATCAGGGGTCTTTACTGAAGCAACTATTCTACCTATTGCAGGGGAACTGCAGAACAACTCAATGCATATTTGTTCTACATAAGACAGCTTAGACTAAATGTTTTCACTTTTTTCTTTATTTAATGAACCCTGTTTGCATGCTGCTGAGTGAACAACAAATGGAAAAGACTTTAGAAAATGAATATATGATAGAGAAAAATGAAGTAAATTGAATGCAATGCATGGGTATATGTAGCAATGACCAGAATAAGAAGTGTATTCATGAGAAAAATCCTCCCTTCTCACATCTCCTTGCAATGTTAGACATATACTTTGGGGAACACATTATCAGACTTGTAGTTAATAACAACCAATGCAAAAATGGACAGATTAATTGTCACACATTGTTAGCTATAGTGACAACAGTTGATTTTTAAATAAGACAATGGTATCAGAAAATGTGACTAAATATGTATTCAGTCAACTTTGTGTAAAAGTATCATTTAAGAGGATCAGAACCACACAGCAGATGTCCTTTAACTATATGCTCACTGCACTTGCACCTTGTACCACAGAGAATGTTACCTGTCAGGTGTATTTTCTTTCCTAAGCACTATCCAGAGTTCTGATGGTCACATAATGCCACTGGATTGCTTTGCTCTTCCTAAAGCAGCCTAAACTAAATTTTTCACTTTTTTCCTTAAGCCGTGAAAATGACTTTCATGTGGCCAAGTGACATGCAAATGCAGAAAATTATATTTTGCAGAAGCTTTCAAACAGCTTTTCAGGAATACCAAATTGAAGACTCATGAAATGAATAACAATGTATATGTAGCTATGATCTTGGCTAGTAATGAATTGCATTGATACATTCAGACACCTCACATTTCATTGCTACATCAGTAGTATCATGTATGTCTTACAATATCAGTACGTTAGTTAGCGTCATGGTAATGCAGAAGTGCACAAGGACCAGCAGTAGTGCTTTCATTGTTCAAACAGCACACACTATTCATATTTAAATAATTTCAAAAGATTTATCTGTTTGTCAGTTTTAGTCAGTACTGACCTTATTTGAGTTTCCCACAAAAACACATTCATGCAACAAAATGAGTGTGAAGAAGTATTATGAACTCTCTCAGTGAAATGATCTGGGAACAGGTTCTGATTCCTGCATCACATGCACTGTTTCTGTAAGCTGAATACTTTTACACATTATGCCACAGAGACAGGAGTGTAATAACTTTAATTTGTTGACTCAGTTTGTTCAGGTTGTTGAGGAAAGTGCAACGGTGCTGGTCTCCATTGTGCTGTTGATGGCAGTCCAAATAAAATTTTCAGTTTTCACCTAGGGCAATGAAATGCAGTTCAGTGCAATTGAACACTGCCAATCAATGGTGTACAATGCTAAATGGGTGCAAATGATAGAAGAAACATTTTTTTGTAGATCCAGTAATTTTCATGTACATTTAATTGCAGTGGTTTACATTGTCATCTCACAGCAAGAGGTTCTCCAGTTCAATTCTCAGCTGGGGTGCCTTCTGTGTGGAGTCTGCATGTCTTCCCTGCGTTCGTGTGGATTTCATCTGGGTACTCAGGTTTCCTCCAACATTTCAAAGACATGCACATGGAGCATTTCTCCCCGGGCCTCCGCTGAAGATGGGTTCTGTCCTAGCTGGGCTTTCCCGGTCAACAAATGTTAAATAAAATAAAATTAGCTGAATTTGTTATGTTGCAACAGGGACATGTATAGATTTGAACTCTTTAACAAGGGTATTGAAAGCAATCATTTCACACTATTTCCCAGATTTGCCATAGACAAAGACTTATATTAGCAAAGTGATAAAAGAATTTAGATGTAATGATAATGTAACAATTATATCGTCACATTGAAAATGCAACAGAAACAAGTTATGAAGGTTGTTCTGACACATTTAACAGTCAATGTCTGAATGATTGGGATATTGCAAACAGCATTAGCATACACTCACACAATATTAAACAAAGAGTGAAATCATTGCCAGTGGAGCCCTTTCTTTCTGTCGGGTGCCTCATTTCATCACCTATGCTTTCATTATAGCAGCTCTATCTCTGTTTTATTGCCATATGTCATCCTTACCAATGCTTAAAGTACCCTTTAATATGAACAACATTTCTTCCTATGGGCCAGTAACTTTGGTCATTAAAGTCGGCATTTGAATGGTAGGATTGTTGACCTCCTAAATAACTTAATTTACTTTCAAACTTTTTGTTAAGTCTCTGCTCCCTGACACACCTTCAGCAGGTATATATCAAAAAGGGGAGACCATGAAAGCTGATTGTTCCAGCAGTCAGAGTAATCATAGCCACCTGCAAATCATTAACAGAGAACACTTCTCAATGCTTGTCCTTGCACTGTAAGGGCATGTGCATGTTAATTGTGTAGGTCCTTATATTTGCATTTCCTAGAGTTAGTGCATCTTTTGGTATTCAGGAATTCTAATGATTTCACATCTCATCTGCATGCTCACAGTGCTGACTCAGCAGTATATGAAGGTAATGGTGTAGGCAGTGCACTTTTATCATATTGGGGAGATTGTTTTGAAGCACAGAGCTCAATACTGGTAGTAAAGCAAGAGTTTGGGAGATTTATCTGTTTTCTACAGTGCTGTACTGTCAAGGTATGTTGCTATTTTTTAACTAATGATTTTAATTTAACATTGAAAGGTGAAATGCAGTGACTGCTGAAAAGCAGTTTTATTATTTTATTTTATTTTTTTACTTTTAGCCTTTCCTTTTGCCATAGCCATGACTGCATTTCTACAATTATGCTACATGATAAATTATATTATTTTATATGTCATGTTTGCACACATATTGCAGATGTTTGTATTGTTAAGTATAGTATATAGGAAGGTCTGGTGTTTTTATTTGTGTTAGAAGTAAAAGAAAATTGTGTTTTGTTTGTGTATTTCTACCTGACTGAAATCCACAGCAGTGGATATAATAGTTACAACAATTTGATGTTAGTTTTCTAATGCTACAGTCATAATTGTTATTGTTAATGCTACAATGCATAAAATCTGTCTTTATAATTTAGTTTAAAATATACTTATTTATTTATTTTTTTTGCTGTGGGAGTTTGGGTGGGTCCTAACTTGGGTGTAGTACTTCTGAGCTCTTAACATGTTTAAATTGCTTGTGTGTATGTTAGATGCTTGCCGTTACACAAAATTGAGCTCACAGCCATCCTGTCCGTTTATTATATATTTAATTTTTATATCTATTTCTGTTTCATATCATAGAGGGATATGGCATGCAAGAAGAAAGCTGTACCCCATAAGCCACCATACAGTAATGCCGAATATGAGTTGATTATCCTGGCTTTACATCGCCAACAAGCTTTTCTTTTAGGGATAGGTAGAGCTGATCAATCTGCCTGAGACAGGATATGGTAGCAGGTCGTTGATGATCTTAATGCTGTCTGAGGGCATGGGAGAACTTACTCTTGATACGACAGCAGGAAAATGACATGATATTCTCTGCCAACAGTAGGATCACTGCAATTGGTCAGGAATAGGTGGCTACAGGGGTGGTCCTGCTACTGAACCACCACTAACTGAAACAAATTAATTCATATTCCTTCTCAGAGATCCAGATAGCTCGGCATAGGATTAAACTAAAATCCTTGATGTTGGTGCAGATGTGGAGGACAGATCCAGAGTGTCACAAGCATAACTTCCAGGTAAGCAAAAACCAAGTGTCATTGCTATATTTTTATATGTATATATCTAAGATGTCTGATGTGTGTGTGTGCTTGTGTGTGTGTGAGTGTGTTTGTGTGTGTGTGAGTGTGTTTATGTGTGAGTGTGTTTGTGTTTATGTGTGAGTGTGTTTGTGTTTGTGTGAGTGTGTTTGTGTTTATGTGTGAGTGTGTGTGAGTGTGTGTGTGTGTGTGTGTGTGTGTGAGTGTGTTTGTGTGTGTGTGTGAGTGTGTTTGTGTGTGTGTGTGAGTGTGTTTGTGTGTGTGTGTGAGTGTGTTTGTGTGTGTGTGTGTGTGTTTGTGTGTGTGTGTGTGAGTGTGTTTGTGTGTGTGTGTGTGTGTGTGTATGTTTGCATGTAGAGAGAGAGAGAGAAAGAGACAATGATAACTGTGAATCATACTACAGTCATACAGAAATAATGGAGTTTGCTTTGGGTTTGGGTGGGGCTCCAACTGTTCTATAAATTTTTATGGGAACATTTTTAATCTGCACTTCTGAAGGGGGTTGTTCTCTTTTTTCTTGTTTCATTTGCACTGTAATATTTAGCAGACTCCTTTCCTTTCCTTTCTATTCCTCACATACAAGCAGGGAGCCTACCTGCAAATGGTAACACACATTTGTTTATTGTTAATTCTGTATATACAGTAAATTCAAGTATATATAACAGTAACGTTTTTGTAGTTTTAGAATCTTTTAAGAAGTTTAATATACCTTTATTATAAAGATAACGTGTGATAAATTTTATTCTCCATTTTTCTGTTTGTTGTGTTTATTGCTTGTTATCATAGGTGATCCTGAGAGGGGTAATGTGGAACTTCTACCACCTGATGTCAGAGTATTGGTAGTCTCTGATGATGATGATGATGAAGAAGCACAGTCTGGGATTGCAGAGGGTCAGTCTGACACTGAGGTTGTGACTCCCACATCACATGTATGTTTCAGACACAGTCAGTATGCCTACACATATCCAGGACACGGAGATCTCTGTTTTAGGATAGACTAAGGTGGACACAGTTCAGGCGTGTGTGGTTACTCCAGTTGTAAAGCTAGTCACATCTCTGAATAGCCATTGTGAGGGCATGGTGCCACACAGGAGGGTTGGTAAGGGTGCTTGGAGGAAGTCTGCTGTCCACTCTCCTGCTGAAGCTGGTGAGTCATTAGGTGCCGATAGACGTACGTGTAAATGCCATAGTGGAGACACAGGCACATTCCACCTAGGTCTTGGAAGAGACAGTGTAACTACTAAATTGTCATGCATCCTGACATGAGTCACTCCCTGAACCATGTGGGCAATTGCTTAGACAGGATGAATGACACACTAGATTGGGCTGTTTCTGTGGTACAACATCTGTTAGAGAAGGGTGGGCATCCATGTGACTGGAGAGCCACTACATCGTCTGGTGTTAGCAAACATGGTCATGCAAGATCCCACTCCTGCAGTAACACTACATTCACTGGTCTGTCATACCAATTATTGCAGTGTCCACATCCAGTCATGATAGGGCACAGTGTCATGGTTCTGGATGTAGTGGTGTCGAGAGCTCATCCACCAGACATTGCTCACATTCAGGTAGCACCCCGAATTCTAGCCAGGTCTGTGGAAGTAACAGTGCAACTCATGATAGAGGTGGCTCTTGTGGTTAGTGGCAATGATGCTGAACTGAGTAGTTCTTCATGCATGGCTCACACCTGTCCAAAATGCCAAGACATAGTGCTAGTACAGTGCTTGATTTTGTTCATGCAAACACACACACGCATCGAAAAAAATAATTCATTTGCCCATACCACTTCGCATACATGCAAACTATCTAAGTAGTACTGTTGATTGCTATACATTTGTTGTTACTGACCCTAAATGCTGTATACTGTTGACGATACATGTGTTTCTTACTTGCACACACATGTCTTTGGTGTCACTCTTGCCCTCCTCCCTCTCCCAGCCCTGTGCAAATGATGATGATTGTGCCTTGCCCTTTGCACATGTCTTTGTGACTTAGGGTTGCATATATGTCTGATGCACACAGTGGATATCTAATGCTTACTTATTCACAAGATTGGATTTATCAATATGCATTGCTGAGCAAAAGTTGTTTTCTTGTTTCTACTCATTTGTGAATTATTCCTTCTATAATTGTTGAACTGCATCATATTTCAGTTAGTATTGTCGTTATAGCAGTGGAAGCATTAGGTACTTCAGTCTTGCTTCTTGGTATAGATGTTGCAAATGAAGATATAATTGACCTGCTCCATATTTTATAGACGGTGGTCATTGGCAATCCTTGATGTACAATATTGTTTCTGATACTTAACTGTATATTGTAAACATCTTATACTAGAGCCATTACCGACATAACTGTACACCTCAAAAAAGTGCTCTGCTTAGGAGCATACTATATGAGAGTAATCATTTTTTTCTTTACAGATTCTACACTTACCTTGCTATTACTGCAATAACAAATTATGTCCTTGGGGGTTGTTCTTATCTGATGCTATCAGAATGCAGCCATTACATGGTTAAGTAAAGGTTGTGGAGTCTGAGAGGCATCAGTTTTCATATCTGTATGTACATGGAATCTTAGGTTTTGATCTAAGTAGTGATTGTGCGTATGTGCTATCCTTTGCCTCTTAGCCAGATCCAGGGCATACTGTGCACACTCCTATCTGCCAACACCATCTGCATCAGTTGGTTTTCCCTCAGACTCCTCATCTGTACCTGCTGCTGCTGGCCCTGCCTGTGATTCTTGAAATTGTGGTCCTGCACCATGCTGTCCTTTTTGAAACTGTTTCCTGAGTACTATATTGTGTAACATGGCACAGACTGTAAGTATTTTGGAGCAAGTGCCCAGGTCATACTGCAGTGCACCTCCTGATGTGTCTAGACAATGGAACCTTGATTTAAGCAAACCAAACACATATTCCATGATATTCCTAGTTTGAACGTGGGCCTCCTTGTATCCTTGCAGAGTGGGATTGTCTGGATTTCTCATTGGTGTCATGAGCCAGGGCTCAAGTGCATAATGTGCATCCTCCACTAGATGCCCTTGAAGAATTTCACCCCTAGCAAACCTGGTGTACAGCTCACAAGTGTGCCATGTGTGAGTCATAAAAACTGCCTGGGTTACCTGCACAGACATTGTAGATGATCTCTTCAGCATTACAGTCAACCTGACAGTTTATAGAGTGGAAACCGTTTCTGATGATGCATCCCTTCCTTGTTCCCCAGGTGGGGTTTTATTTCCACATGTATGCAATGTATGCCCCCCCCCCAAAGCTTCAGAGAAGTGTGCTATTGTATAAAATTACTACATGGTTGTTGCTCTCTCCTATGGTGTTTGTGGGAAACAGATATTCTTCCTTGCATATAATATCATTGCGTTTAAAAACCAATATAATATTCTAGAGGCTGATGTCTCTGACACCCCTAATATATCCCCTATGGATCTCTGAAAAGTGTCAGTAGCTAGCATACGTAATGCTTCACATACCTTTGTTTCCACTACTGTGGGTTCTCCATGATTTCCATGTGGCTTGAGGAGGGGCCAGAGAGGTTGCATATTTCCTCCAGTGTTTCCCCTATACACCCTGTATCTCTCAGCAATACCAGTTTCATGCAGTCCATGATAAGTCAAATGGGGTCTAAAGTCCAGTCTTTTTCTCCTTCCCTGTGGTCTAGCAGCAGCAACAGCAGCACCCTGATGTAAGGCCTGTTGGACATACAGCATTATAATAGCAGCAGCAACACCTAACATACTTTTCTACGTGTAATCATGCTGTATTCCAAAGAGTTTTGGTGTACATGGAAAAAGCCTTCACCTACTGTACATGATTGCTTTATAGTTTCTGGAGTAGCTCTGCTATGTTGGATTTATTAATTAGCATGTACTTTGGGTCTTTGTGCTTTCCTTAGCATATTCTGCCATTTCCCTTTGTTTGGCAGCTCTACACATTGTGTAGAGATGCTTAATGAATATCAAATAGTGCACTATTGTGTTGGTGACACTGCAGCTAACATGATCGCTGCACTATTGTGTTGGTGACACTGCAGCTAACATGATCGCTACACTTCTTGTAGCTCTTTATGAATCCTGGCCAGTATGTCACATTGCTTGATCTGGAGATGAAGTTTGTTGCAGGGAAGGGACAGTTGTCTGATAAATCTGTCGCTCCACAGTGATTTGCTTATTGGCTGAAGCAGGTTCATATCACTCATTCTAGTATTCACTGAACTGTTTTATTTCTGGAGAAATAAAAGGTCTTACATTGCTGAATCCCTAATGGTCTGGAAGGCAAGGAAGAGATCACCCCTGAGGCGTCTATAGGACACTGTATGCAGGGCAAGACCTCCAACCTCTCTTGGTAGCTTAGGTCCTTTAGGTCCATGACCATTTTTGTCATAATCCCAGTGTTTTATTCAATGATGGGCCTGATCAATACAGGCTATAAGAAGGTAAGGACTTCTTTGGATCTAGAGGAAACACCCTTTGTGATCAGCTGTGCCAGACAGGAGTTACTGAACACTGCTGCAACATGGTGATCAAAGGACAGGGACTTATCTTCCCATGTTCCAAGGTTTCTCTCACAACAACTTCATTTAGGAGTGCTGTGTTTTCAATACTGCACACTTTATGGAGGGTTTGTTTGCCAAATGCAACAATACTGCACTTTCTAGCATTCAGTTTTATCCTTTTTCAGAGCACCAACTATTTACATGTCTAAGTTCAGTTTGTAGCTCCTGCATATCAGAAGGAGGTTTAAGTATAACACCTAGTTTATAATCATCTGCAGACCTGATTAACACAGCTAATAGTAAGGCCAAAAAATATTGAAGAATGTACTTAAAAGTGAGATAGATTCTTGAAAACAGTAATGGCTAAAAGATTTAGTACAGTATAAGAAAGTGTCAGTAAAGCTCTGAAAAATCAGTGTTGATAGGGATCGACGAAATTGCAAACGGGGTTCAGTTCATCATACCTAGTGCCAAAAGTGAGAACGATTTACAGGGCAAGAGATTAGTATCTGAAAACACTTAGAAGAAAAAATGAAAAAATCTGTATGGGACATATTACAAAGGCTGATGTGAACCAGCATTAAGAACTGTTTTTGTTAAATGTTTCCACTCTGTGATCTCTACTGGTATCACACTATTTTTCTAACAAGCAGGATTCACATGCTTTCTCCATTTTTATTAAAAACAAAAAGTGCACACAGTTTGATTATTGTGTTATAAGATCAAATGGAAATTACTTTAAAATCAGTTAGGTGTTTTTTTATTGGCTCTATTATTTAAACATAATAAACAAATGTAGCAAGGTAATGCTTTCGACTATAAATGCTCGTATTTATGCGTATGCATTTTATGGCCATGCATTGTATGCCATAATGTGACTTGAATTGTATTACCCTTTTCCACATTTCCAGATCAATAATTCAAATGCAAATCTTTCCTTGACAATATAGCACAAACTACTGTGTGTGAGATGAAATATGTAGAATCCTGAGGGCATCACCACACAGGCTTGGAAACATTTATAGTTTATAAGACATATAATACTAAATCTCCAGAAGATATTTAGGCAATGCATTATCAAAATAAAAGCATCCGATATTTCAATTTACTTCAAAGATATGGCAGTCACATTTCTTAGTGCAGAATAAACAGTTCCTTTCCATGATATGGCTAAAACACAAAGGGAAAATCATCTGGTCTGACTTTTCTGTCAGATTTAATTGTCTGACCTATTTACTTTCTGCAGCTTATGCTATGTCGTACTGACACAAGGAAGGCTAGGTAAGGGGATTTTTTTTCCCTTCAGGACTGCTACAGAAGAAACAGAAATGCCACTTGCAAAACGCCAGGCAGATGGTATAAGGCATCTGTCATAAAATAACTTAAGACAGTCAGAACTTTGGAAGACAGAACAACTAAGCTTCATTTTCCTAGATATATATATATATATATATATATATATATATATATATATATATATGAAGTAATATGTCATGGGAAGCAGATATGGGAGTGTATTAAAATACAAGAACAATGAAAGATCATTTCTGACATTGCTTGCAGAAACAATACATAATTACCTAAACAGGGACTGAACAGAAGACTTCTGTTTTAATGCTATTATAAAAGGATATTAGTTAGAAATAACCCTGAATTTAAATGAAGGACAGGCCCTGGGTTTTACATGGAGAATTTTCTTGGTTCTATACAGCATGCATGTTTATAGATGAGAAAAATATTTCATGGGAACTCCTTGGAAATTTGCTGTAAGGCCTTAGGAATAAAATTATTCTTTAATTGATCTATGATTTTCTGCAAGGCATCTACAAGCAGAAAGTGTTAGTATTAAATATCAAGCTGTGATAGAGGTTGCAATTTGTAGCACTGACAAAATACAAACTGATTTTAGACCTAGCTGATTAATTTATGCAACCATTAGGAAGAGTCAGTATTTGTATGCAGACTACTGTCCATCAGACGTGGATAAACATGTCTGTCATCCCCGCATACAAGAGCACATGTGAAATACTGTACAATTACCAGGGCTACTAGCAAAATTGCTGAAAAACTATATCAAAAATACAGAGAAATTTTGCAAAATGGCAGAAAAATTGCAGACTTAAGTATCTTACTTCACTGCCCCTTAACAGAGCTTTATTTTATATGCAGTGGCATTTTTCATCAAATATTGGAAATATCTACCTGGTTTCTTTCTGAGGTTTTCTTAACTGTATTTCAGGATGTGTCTTAATAAACTCCATGTCAGCTTAGCACGAAGCCTACATAGAGTTTCTGTGTTTGTACAATGAGCAGCATCGCTAATCGCATTTGCATGCTGCTTCTTGTGCTTACATGAATACACGCATGGTTTTGTGGTTTTCTTGCCAGCAACAGTGTTACTGGCCAAGAAACTGTGTAAAACAGCACAAAGGTATATGCAATATGCATACAAGTTTACCTACAGGCAAACTTTCTCTGTAGAATTTCACAGGCAGACACAATAATCACCAGGGCTAAAATGAACACAATGAATGCAGTAGTAACACATTATAGAAAAGTGGACTCAGTGCAGTGTGTACTACAACATGTTTTTGGTATACTGAAATAAAGGATATGTAGTGATCATCAAATGTACATAAAATGCAATATAAATACACTAGTCCTGGGAAGTGTTCATAGAAAATGCCACAGACAGGAATATTAGGAATGAAGAATGAGGAAGACATGTGAAACATGGAAGTGTACACCAGATAGGGACATGCCAATGTATTTACACTCCAAAGACAAGCCAGTATCATAAAATTAATCATGTATGTACAGAGCACAGTATGTACTGCTGTTTACACCTCCTGTGCAAGTATATTTATATCTTCACACATTATAGTAGACTATCACACATGATTAGATATCAATGTTGATGACTGGTTGTGATATAAACATCTTGACGATCACTGGAGAGGACATTTAGTAAGGACAGTATATGCAATAGGGGACTGTACATATTGTGAAGGTGTGCAAAATGAGTTGCTTGAATCTGACTGAAATGTCAGCGTAGCTCTCAACCAATCTGGGGCAAGTGACAACAGGCTCATGGACAACATTAGACAGAAGCAGGCAGAATTATGGACAATTTTAAAATAATACCGCCATTAATCTGTGACACTGACATAAAATATGTGATTGCAAGCTATTAAACATGTTCTGTGGGAGTACACTGTAATGATCTGTCAGCAAGCTATAAGGGGAATTCAACACACTTTCCTCAAAAATGACCACTTTTTGGAGGTGTTAAGAGGAACAGTGTTTCACCTGTAGTTTAAATTAGGGGCTATCCCAGCCATTTGAGAGGTTTGCATGACACATAAGCCACAACCCACACCTTCAAGAATATAACCCTTGTTATCAATGTTGTCAATGAGCTGTGTATTTACTGAGTGCATCACAGAAAGACATATCACACATGCATTTTGTATAACACCTTGAAGGGAAGTCTATATTGACAACTCCTAATGGTTATGCATTATAAAGAATACTTGTGTATGGCCAACAAGATGTGTGGGAGTTCATTGTGCCAAAAGTGTTACATCTGAGTAAAGTATCACTAGATGAGTAAAGTATTCCTGGATGACTTGTCGGCCATATGGATAACACTTAAAACAACACACTGTTATCAGTAGATTCCCTACACACTGCAATATATTGCATGCATCTTACCACATGTAACAGCAATGGATATTGTCTGCAGCATTTGCAATTGATATGTGAATTAAGAAGTTATCCATTATAATGAAAGGTACAGCATTATCTGAGACTGATGTCAATACATCAGTTATGCCTATGTGAACAGAAGATACAGTAGTGCAAAATCTAGTGCCAATGAGCAAGGAAGCTGTCACTGTGATCTTCTTCTTTCGGCTTTTTCCTGGTTAGGGGTTGCCACAGTGGATCACCTATCTGCTCATGACTGGCAGTGGAGTTTTATGGTGCCAAGGTGCCAGCCCGGTGCCCAACCTTCCACAGAAGGCACATGCACGCACACACTCACACCTAGGGCCAATTTGGATTGTCCAATCCACCTACAGCATGTCTTTGGGATGTGGGAGGAAACCGGAGCACCCGGAGGAAACCCATGCGACCACAGGGAGGACATGCAGACTCCGCACAGAAGGCACCCCAGCTGAGAATCAAACCAGAGAACCTTTTGCTGTGAGGCAGCAACACTAACCGCTGCACCACCGTGGCTGCCCTGAAGCTGTTACTGTGATATTGTTGCTATACCAAACAATACATAGAGCACACTTTCTATCAGCATATGTTAAACCAAAGACACGTGCACACAATCACTGTCATGCTGACATTACAATTTTACACTACCATGAAATCCTGACATGCATGCATATGTGTTTGTGTTCATACAAACTATCAAGTGATAATACTGTCATGATGTACTGTTACATCTGTGACACTATATGGTCACACTATAGCTGTACCTAAGATACAGTTGGACTTCATAGGTTTATAGCTGCATAGGAGAGTACTAGGCTAAAGTCCCAAGATCCCATAAAAGCCTAGTTGTATTTAACATGAGTTACACAATTTTCAGTAGCTATGTGAACAATGTTCATGCATGTATGTGGCTAATGCCAACTGCCTCTATCCCTGAGGAACATGGGCACAACAACAGGAGTACAATTTTGATTAACCACCCATTTATATATGTTGCAGTTGAAGAATGGTTCATAGGTTCATAGGTTGGTACTAGGCTATCAGCCCTAGGGCCTATATAAGCCTAGCCATAACAATTCCCTGGCTATTTCTTCCCACATTATTTACTTTCCTGGACCCCTGTCTAGCAGGGCGACTGACGTGATCCCTGGGGTGAATTTACTTTCTCCCATCCAATCGTCAAGGTTCCTCTTGAAGAGGTCCAAAGAGGCACTCTGCTTGACATGTATGGGCAATCTATTCCAGAGTCTGGGGAGTCTCTGGGTCAGGAACCTATCCCTCCAACATGTTTTGTTTATTGTGATGACAAGGTTTAGATCCCTGGAGCGTGTAGCTCTGAGGGATTGGGATTTCTTTAAGTGTAGCATGTCCAACAGCTCTGGGTTTGACATGGCCTTGTATGTTAAGCAGAGATCGCCTCTGAGTAGGCGATATGCGACAGAGTATAGCTGGAGTTTTTAAAGGTGGTCAGCGTAGGGCATCTGCTTTAGGCCTGTGATTCTTTTAGTGAGGTATTTCTGAGGCCTTTCCAGTTGTTGCAGATGTCTTGAGAGGTACATACCAAATGGGGCGTTGTATTCTATAATGGGTCTAATGAGGGATGAGTACAGTGGGACAATGACCTCCTTTTTTCTGGATGAAAAGCCCTTCGTGATGAGGTGTGCTACATAGAAGGATTTCCTGACTGTTGTGGCGATGTGGTTATCGAAGGTGAGACCACTGTCCACCTGTGTCCCTAAGTCTCTTATCACACTTTCTGTGTTTAGTGTACTGCCACCTATATGGTAATTCATGGATACATGTTTTTTTCCCAAAGGGGATAACAATACATTTCTTGGCATTGAGCTTGAGCCCATGGCTCTGGCACCAAGCATCTGTTTCTGTAAGGCCCTTTTGTAGAGTATCCACATCATTTGGGGATTCAATAATGGCTCCCAGTAGGAGGCCTTTGCTTTACGTGAATGGCAAGCATGTTCTAGAGAAGGGATAGTATCTGGTAGATGTATCTATCTCTCCAACATTATTTATTATGTCAGAGGCTAGGTTAACATCCCTGGAACAAATGACACTTATGCAGTTTGTGTTAATGTGTAACATTTCCATCAGGGCCAGATTGTAGTAGTCTGTTGGAGATATAATACAGTGTTAAGGCTTTCAGTCTTTTGGTATATGAATTGTTGCTTACGCTATGTTTCTTTATTGTGTGAAAACTCGGGTTGATCCAGCTGTTGCAAATATGTAGTGAGGTATATGCAAAAGGATGCATTGTGCTCAGTTATTAGTGTGATGAGGGCTGAGTACAATGGCATTATAATTCATTTGAAGTGGATGGCCTGCCTATACTTATGAGTTGTGCCACATACAATGGATCACTGTGGACACATGGTGGTCGAAGTTCCAGTTACTATCTGAGTACCCAGATCACATACCAAAGGGTGTACTCATAAGAGTGTACTGTCTATATTGTAATTAGGTTAGATATTTGCTTTCCAAAAGGGAATAAATATGCTTTTGTGTTTGTTTAGTGTTTCCGTCCATGGCTCTGGCACCAACCATTTTTGTACATTAATACTTTCTGCAGTATATCAGTAGTGGATTGTGGATTCAGGGATTGTTCTTAATTTACAGTCATCCACAAAGTTGTTAAGACAAAGGTTGCCTAAACTTGTCTTGACTTCTGAGAAGTAAATACTGAACAGGAAAGGGCCAAGTAAAGAACCCTGTGGTACTGCACTGGTCACTGGCCTCTTACTAGAGGATAATTCACACACTTTAAGAGTATGTGTCCTGTTGGTGATCCATTTGGCTACCTGCCTGGTGATGTATGTGTTTATCCTCATTTGAGACAGTTTCTCTGTAATACATGAGTGTAGATTTGTGTCAAATGTCTTGGCCAGGTCTGGTTAGGTGGGATGCACAGTTTTTACCCTCATCCATGCCCTTGGTGACCTTCTTGAAGACATCAAACAGATTTAACAGATGATGTATACTTAACAAGTCAAAAATAGATTGGGTACACAGTCAGGAGATTACCTGTGCCCTTTTTGATAAGGTCTTTGATGATTCCCTTGATTGCCTTACAGATGAGGTGAGTCAGGCTTATGGGTTTATAACTCCCTGGGACAGGTGATGACCCCTCCCCCATTTTATCCAATGGATGGCTGCTGCTGCACACCTTTGTGCCAGAACATAGTTGTCTGGAGGCTGTGGTTAAGTAGGGATCTAACTGTGTCTGCTAGTTCAAGTTTTAAGTTACTGAAAAGGCAACCTAGGATGTTGTCAGGCCCCACTGATGCCATGTTTTTAGCTGCAGAGAGTACACAGATGAGCTGCTCTCTTGAGAAAATAAGCCGAGTAATGTTTGCATGTATACTTTTGGTGATGGCCATTGCCAACATGGATGTGAAGCTTGATTCAAATCTGTTAGCTAGCAGATTGTCTATTTCTTTTGGTTCAGTATGGGTGGTGCCATCCACAAAGAGCTCTGTTCTTAGTTGTGTATTCCCCTTAACATTTCTTTTTATTTAAAGAATGATTTGTGACAACACCTCCAAACACATCATTGAATATTGTTTTATTTTAGAGGGACCCTATATTGATTTACCCTGTTTGAACATGACACTTTCTATTGATGGTGTATACAATTGCAATACTAGTGGCATAGTCTATTATAGCTAACCTTCATTCTGACAGTATATTTGTTTTATGCACTTTAATAGAACTAGTGCTTAAAAACAATTATTTTCTATTTAACAAGAAAATTTACAAGCAGCTAAGAGGGGTAGCTCTGGAGTCATCTGCGGCCCCGGCTTACGCCAATCTAATTCTTGGGTGGTGGGAGCATAGTGTTCCCAGACCTATTATGGAACAATATCATGTAGTTTTTTATGGCACATATGTGGATGATTTGTTTTTTATCCTGGAAGGTGGCATAGACCAGGTTAATTCTTTTTGTGATAGTATTAATAATTCCAGTGATTTTTTTCTTAAATTATCAGTGAATTTTTTGGATGTTACCCTGACTTAGGATACTTCTAATAATTATTTCACAAGTGGAATACATATGAAAGAGACTTTTGTTAACAGTTAGTTGCAGTATTTGGGCAATCATCTTGTTTTTATGAAAAGTAATATACCGAAGGGTCAGCTTATTTGTGCTTCACGAATGATTTCTGGAGAAGCTGATTTTGAATCAGAAGTCGGCTTTATACAGAATATTTTTTGGTTAGATGTTGCCCCTCAGATTTACTTGGCAAACTAGCTAATGAAATTAGAACAAGAAGGTCTACTGATTTTCCACCGATTTTGAAAAATGGTTTTACTACTATTACCAATAAGTCACATGGAGTCACAGATGTTAATTTGAGTTCTAACAACGCTAACACAAATACTTTTGGTATTTCTTGTATTTTGGATATGTCTGATGCATTTAACATCAGGTCCACTATTACTAGAAACTGGAACATCTTATGTGGAAATAGTGAATTAATACAAGTTGTACGTGATAGACCCAATTCTGTGTATATAAAAAAAAAATGACTGTTTAAAAAAAATTTTACAATTTGACTCCATATATAAATGTACCCCTGACAACAGCAGACACTGTAAGGGGATGTATAAATGTGTTTTTTGTTCTTCATGTCGCTTTATTTTGGGTGGCCTAATGGTTAAGGTGTTTGCCTTACAAACACAAGGTGCAGGGTTTGAGTCTCACAAGGGATAATTGGCTAGGCTTAAAATGGCTTGCAAGAGCAGTCAACCTAGTATGAACCTATGAACCTATATTGATTTACCCTGTTTGAACAGGACACTTTCTATTGATGGTGTATACAATTGCAATACTAGTGGCATAGTCTGTCTTGCTGTTTGTTCTGTGTGCAATGAATTTTATGTAGTTATGTCCACACGACCACTTAGTAAAAGAATTAAAGAGCATTATTATTGTATTAGAACTAAGAACATCAACATTGCTCAATTTAAACATTCCATTACATGTAGTGGTTTTAAAAAGTTTCTGTTTGCTGTTTTGGAAAGTGTATTTAGAAATATAAGGGGGGTCATATAACGATCAACTGGAACAAAGAGAAACTATGTGGCAGCTCAGGTTAGGGGCTGACAAAAAAAACTGGTATTAAAGTTAATTAAATGTTTTCTGAAGAATAGAAGACTGAAGATTTTAAAATGAACTGTATGTTATGTTATTAGATGTGTGCCTTTAAATGCCTGTATTCCTTTAGTGAGTGCACTTTAAGTAATTGATTTCTTGTTTTATTAGGTAATTATTTTGATATGATATATAAGGGGATGCTGCTGTGTGCATTTTATTTCATTCTGAAGAAGTTTTTTGAGATGAAAGCAATATTAAACTGTGTTTTTCGCTATTGCTTGTGGTTTCCTTCATTGTTCGGTCAGATAGTTTTTTTGGTTTTTATTAGTTTTTGTTGCTGCTTCATCCTTGGGACTGTTTTTCCTACATCATTGAATATGCATCACATGCCACACAGTGGAAGTATTCACACAGTCATGCAACTCTACCTATGTCACGTAATTACATCAGTTGCACATCATGTGCATATATGTTTTTCATTTGAAAGCTGTGTGTGAGTGCCCTGATACTGAACATGGACACATTAAAAATGAGGTAGATGTGGTTCATGCTGAAAAATTACTGATGCAAATGCTGACAGTCACACAATGCTGCTGGGGACCACCTCAATAATCCTTGTGAATAGCAATGAAATTGTGCATACAATGAATGCTGCAAGGTTGCAACATATTCTGAAATACTTATATGTTTGTGTATATAATAGCATTACATGTGGACAAAGCAAGATGTTTGTGCCCATGTAATCAGTATAACATCATAATGATGTATTTCACAGATTATTTAATGATGGTAAGTATGCATGCACACCTGTACCATACTGCAAGTGTCATTGTGATGGTTGAATGAGAACTCTGTAGATTGTTGGTGTACTTCACTACAAAGACACATGCCTTAGTAAGGCAACAATATACATAGCATCATCCCATGTCAACAGTTCTCAGGAGGCATATTAATATAGCTGTTATGTAAGGAACAGGTAACCAAATGACAGCAGGGGCCATCAATACATTACCTCAAATCATAAATTGGAATACAATGTTGTAGGGCTGACTTACATCCACACCTCAACATAGCACATGTGGATGACAGCAACATTCACTTGTGCAATTGTTATAGGTTTATAGGACATTACTAGTCTAAAGACCAGCATTGCATAAAATTCAATCCATTATTATGGCATTTAAATAACAATTGTTATATCTACATGATGGAAGATAATAAAGGTATGTGTGCATGTGTTTGATTGTATTACATACTGACTCATTCCATATATGACTTGTGCACCACCACATGACAAAACACATGCAGTCGTCTGGAGATGGCTTGCAGAGGATCACGGAAGGATGCTGTTTCACATTGTGTGCATGCATTTTTGAGATGATGACATCCTCTAGTTATCTGCAGAAAGGATGTTATGTGGACAGAGTGAAAAAAGGGGATGGTTATGTTAAAGGTTCTCCTGAGTGGGATTCAAATGAAAATAGATTCAAAAGATCATATAATGTCTGTAATATAACACAGCCACACACACTGCAGTTGACTTAGACAACTGGATGGAAGACTGTAAATTTACCCCTGGGGTGTCACCTATGTCTCTCTTGGATAAGGGTAGTCAGTGCTGATCAAAGACTCATGCTGCAAATATAGACCATACAACTTGGTCAATAAGGGAACAAGGGTATAACATAACTATGCTTATAAAGGCTCTAGGGCCAATAGCCTAGTAACCTCCTATGAACTTATGACTGAGGTCATATTTGAACTTTAAACCTGTTTAAGTATTGAAGCTGGATTCCATGCAATGTAAGACTAGCAACACTGCATATGTCTGACTTTAACAGTGTCACGGTGCATTTTAGAGAAGCTGATAGCATCTCTGTATGCTGAGAAGAAGATGTTAGGAGGAGTGTCTGACATAGATGTAGAGTCACATCTTGGTGTAAAATTGTTCCCAAAATATTATTTGGATGAGCGTATACTCAAGTTGAATACTGTGATATCAGAACCCCTAACTATCTAGTTACTGAAGCTGGAGAACACAGTATTTAACATTTGGAACACAACAGAAGTTTGACTTAAATAGTGTCAGAGTGCACTTTATAGAGGATGATATCATTAGGGTATATTGAGAAGAAGATGTTAGGTGAAGTGTCTCACACACTGCTCTAAATTGTCTTTACAATGACAGGTAAGTGAACACAGATGCACAAGTTGACTGCAGTGAGATTATGACCCTTAACTATCTATCTATAGAACTCAATACTTAACGCAAGCATCACAGCACAAGTCTGACTTTCATACTATCAGACAACACTTTATAGCAGATGACATCATCAGAGTGTGTTGAGAAGAAGATGTTAGAAGGAGTGTCTCACTGTCTGCTATAAAATTGTCTTTACAATGAGAGCTAAATGAACACAAACACACAAAAGTTAATTGCAGTGATATTAGAACCCATACTTGTCTATCTACAGACCACAGTACTTAACACATGAGCCACAATGCAACTCTGACATTTAAAGAGTTGCAGAACACTTTATAGCAGATAACATCATCAGTGCATTTGGATGAAATGGTTGTGTAGTTATGAAAAACTGTAAAACTTTTTGTTCTCCATGAGACTTGATTGCTGACAGTAGTACACAGACTCAAGCTCTTCTGACTACTCGCACACACATAAATTGACTACAGTGAAATTAGAACCCCTAAATAACTAGTTATAAATAACTGCATCGATACATTATTTAAAGCTTTATACTGACAATAGACATTGACATTGTCTTATACATGTCTTTCTGTGGACATCAATTCATCACAGTATGCCAGTTTTGATGACATTAAAATATTTTTTTTATTTTATTAGTACGTATTTGTTACTTGTGGGATTTGAACCCACAACATCTGAAAAGCTAGAGATCTCAGTATCTAACACAAGTGCCACAGCACAAGACTAGCTTGTATGCTGTTGCAGAACACTTTACAGCACATGACATCATTAGTGTATGTTTGAATGAAGATATAGGGAGGCCTGCATGAAATGGCTGTGTAGTCATGTACTACTGTAAAACTTTTTTTTTTCCATGAGACTTGATTGCTGACAGTAGGACACAGATACATGCACTTCTGACTATGCACACACACACTTACACATACAGACACACACACAATTTGGCTGTTGTGGAAAATGAACCCCTACCTATTTTTTCCCATCTGCAAAACATATTAGTTAATATTTGCACCATCACTGAAGTCTGATTTTTTTCATTGTCATGGAGGTCTTTATAGGGGATGAACTCATTCTTATATGATGTAGGTAACATATATTGTTATGAGACTGGTGTGCAAAGTGTGGACTTTTTATTTTCTGTTTTGCTTGCATTGTGCAAATATACTTTGAAATATAGCTTCTTAAACTATATGCAATAAGCCTTTATGAATGCATGTTGCAGAACTGAGATACATGCACCTGTTTCTCAGTATGTTGTGTACATTATACACTTTCAGTCAAGCACACAAACACATATTTTGTGAACAGCATGGATGTAACTGTTGATGTGCATGTGTTCATACTGTGATGAATTGATGTCAACAGAAAGGCACATATAAGACAATCTCAATGTCTGCTGTCAGTATAACGCTTTAAATAATGTATCAATGCAGTTGTGCTATTTATTTTTGTACTTTGGTTGACATTAGACCTATTACTGACATATCCATTTTAAAGTGCATGGGTGCAGGGCACACATGAATCTGAGTAAATATGTGTGATGTTAATAACAAGTCCCTTCCCTTTGGTTGTGTTTTTACATGGGTTTTGATGGGATGAAGAATAACTAGACAATAAACATAGTAATACATGCCAAACACCTCTTTACATAGTGCACTGCTGAGCAACTGGTTTGCACGAATGATGGCAAAGTGTTGCACATGCAGGATTCACATTTAATGAATACAACTTGAACTTGAGAAGCAGTTATGCATATAGACTATGGTAGAAATAGCTGATTTATACTATAGTGTTCATACTGTAGTTTATATTGGGAATGTTGTGTCATAACTTTTATGACTTTCATAACCATTACTATTTCCTTCCCCATTTGCCCAAAGTTAAGTGGCATTACATAAGTACATTTGATAATTCCTGCAAATGTGAGAAGAAATTACTACAGTGAAGTACTGTGTAAACATAAACATCAATCAAGTGATTTAGGTCAACGCTATACATATGGATTTGCATTTTAATACATTCGGTAGTCTAGGTTAACTGTCAGAGTAAATGTTTCAAAGTGCTGCCTTTATTCTGCTTTAACTCTGTGTTCCTTTAGAACAGCAAGTTTAAACAGCATTGCACGGAGATAACCATTCTAGGGGCAGTTTTTGCCATAGGATATGAAGAGCCATTAAATGTCACTCGACATTGGTGCACAATGGCAAACTCAGAGCAAATGCAGATGACAAAAAGTGAAGGGTTTATTAGGCGGCATTTATGGCATGTGTGTGATGCGTGATTCTATTTTTTGACCAGATTAAAGGTGTGAAAATTGGGCAGATAGGAAAGTGGTGAAATAGGGGTCAAGCAGGGTGAAGAACAAAGGAGAAGCAATAAAGGAATATGCAGGAGAGAATTAGGAAAGAACCATAGCTATCCACTTCTTCAACTGGGTAATATGAATATGTATATAAAACTGGATAAATCTGGACTGTCAACACAGCACAGATGGGTGATAACAACACAATCCTGTTGTATTGCCAATTAGAAAAAATCAAGTGTGTCAAAAATACACATGTGTAAAGTGGAGAGCTATGCATGGCACATTTTTTTTTGTGGGAGAGTTGCCCATTTTTTTGTTTTATTAGAAAAAGAGAGGAATGCTGAGGAAGAACGTATGAGTGTTAGGGTCAGGTTGGTAGGGTAGGTGAGGAGTAGGTGCAGACAAACAGGACAAACAAGACAGATACAGGGATGGTGAGGGACACAAAAGGTTGGGGATACCATGTTTGGGAAGAGGGAAGGGACATCAGAGGCACATGCCTGTCAAGCATGGGGACAATGAGAATGTAGTCCTCATCTTCAGAACTGCCATCCCTTTCCCCTTCTTTGGCTGCCTGTTGAATTGCTTGACATTTGTTTTTTTTTTCCTGCATTCTCACAAACAACTTTTCCAGATGGCTGAGGTGTGTACCAATGCTACTTTCTAGGACCTCACATACTGTGCTGACAACTCCTGGGAAGTGATGTAATCCCCACCTCCACCAATACTCCTGGAGGGTGGGGGTAATGCTACCTGATGTTGACGGCCCAGGTAGTATAGGGGCTGCACAGGCAGTACTTCCAGGGTGCATCCCAAATGTGCTGTGTGTCAGTGCAGCTGCTGGTGGAGAGGTGGCAGGCTGAGCCACAGTGGTTGCCCTATCTCCCTTTGCTGGAAATCATTTTGTTTGTTGTCAGAAAATTATGACATCAGAATGGTGTGATCACACATATAAAAAATAAAAAAAGAGAGATAAGGGGTGGATTAAGAGAAAAAAGAAGATAATTAGAACAATTATATGTCACATACTATAATCTAGTACAATAAAAATATATATTTTACTTTTACATTAATTATATGTTTTCTTCTTCTTCTTTTCCCAGTTAGGGGTCGCCACAGTGGAACTCCGGTCTGCTAATGAGTGGTAATTGTTTTTTATGGTGCCAAGGTGCCCGCCTGATGCCCAACCTTCAATGAAGGCACACCCATTCACGCATGTCTTTCGAATGCCACTCGACTGCAGGGAGGACATGCAGACTCCACACAGAAGGCGCTCCAGCCGAGAATTGAATGGGAGAACCTATTGCTGTGAGGCAACAATGCTACCGCTGCACCACCGCGGCTCTACTACATTAATTATATGTTTTAGAAATCTAAAATAGGACTGAGAATCATTGTAAATAATCCATGCAATATGCATATATTGCATATATGCTTTTAAAGATAATACAGATTAAGTTAACAACATAGCATTTATGCCAGTTTTGATGACATTAAAATATTTTTTATTTCATTAGTACGTATGTGTTACTTGTGGGATTTGAACCCACAATATCTGAGTATACTATTACACTTGATTCCTACAATTATCTTGAGCTACAGAATAAAGCATGCATGTTTGCTTTTAGAGTTAAGATATGCATGCTTAATTTTAATAAAATAATGTTAATTTGTGCTGCATACATATCCCTTGCTTCTCTGAGTCTTTCTAAGCATTCAGCATGCTCCTCCCCATTTGCTGAAATCTCCTGAGCACATGAAAAATAAAGAATAAGACAAAAAAAGAGATGAAAGCGTTATGCATGCCAATCTTGGCTATCTCCAGCATTCTGCATCAGTTAATGTTGCTTTATCTGTATATTTACAGTACTGTGGGATGTCAGCAGTCCTAAACTCATCCAGCCACTGGTTGAGTTGTGCCTGCTTGCACCATTTCAGGTCATTATAATGGTGCCTGTATTACTCCTCAGTGCGTGGTATGCCAGTTGCACTGGAGACAGCCTTGGCTTGACTGTTCCAAGCCTCAGGTTTATACTGAGACCTGATATAGTCCCCCTGCAGCAGCCTATGTCTGTAGCATTTTACTAGAAGTGCAATGAATATTCTTGACTCCTCTACACCCCATCTTTGAACCCTGAATTGGGCACCATCCTTTCCAGCTCCTGACATGTCTGCACACATCATCCAATAACAGTTAAAGTGTTTTCCCACCAGTTTGTGATATTACTATTTACTGCCAGTGTGCAAACTCTTACAACCATGCCAACCCGCTTTTGCATGATGGTGCGTAGAGAGCACCATTGCCAAACAGAGAGGAAGGAAGTTTATGAAATAGGAAGGATAATGTGACAGTTGGCTTGTCTGCTGCTATACCTGTCAAATGACTTGACTTTTATGATATGAATTGAGAGGTATACATGTCATTAATTGACGTATATTTTTGGGGCCTTACACACTGAGAAAAGTAATTTGTACAATGTGGGATTCAAACCTATGTCAAAGAGAGAATGCATATTCTTCCACACAGGTGTTTTGACTCATGGCCAAAGAAGTGTTTGTCAGACATGCTTATTAATTACACAGACACATTAAAGAAAGAGTGAGTGGTGCTACACTTCAGGTAACTGTGTATGTGTGTGACCAGACAAGGTCATGGTTTATGCATTCTCATATGTGATACAGGAATAATGTGTGACAGTGTACTGGAAATGCACATACATGTATTACTTTCAGGTTAGATTTATGAGTTCTGGGTCAGACCACACAATACATTCTGTTTTACAGCTATACTTGTGTTATGTGAGTTGTGCAGATGACTATCAGTATGATGTCCATACCAGGGCAAAAAAATAAAATTTAATTACAGAAACATAATTGTCAGGATACCACCAGTTACACAGATAATTCATATTATATTAACGGCTACCCATAGTTATCATTATGTATAATTATCTTTATAGGACTGGATTTAATAAACCCCACATGGCTCACTAAAACCATGTGTGCATTGTGGCGTGATATGCACACAGCAGCACGATAATTTGTATACAGCAAGTGGCTCTACACAGCATGTAAAGTCTCACAAACCTTGCAAACATTATGGCATGGTGATTACAGCATAATCAGGAGAACTGTATGCTAATCAACCAATTCAAGATGGAGAAGCTATTCAACAAGTTATAAAGCAATCTTGTACACATAGTGTAGGTTTTTGCCTCGAATTCCAAAATCTATTGGAGTACAGCCACAGAAACTACTGTACATGGAAAGAATGTTATGGGTTGCTGCTGCTCTTAGCATGTGCATGTGCAACAGGCGCAAGTGTAAGCTGATGCTGCTGCTGATAGACCTTGGCTAAGAAGGAGAAGGGTATTTAGACCCTGTTTAACTTTTCATGGTTTGCATTAGGTGGAAATAGTAGAGCACTAGAGACACATTACAGGACTCTTCAACTTCTGTCATCCCCGCCTAAGAGCAAAGGCAAACCGAGGGGAACCGATACCTCTGGTGGCTAAGGTATGTGCAGCACTTAGAATATTAGTGACAGGAACCTTCCAGAGACCAAGAGAAGACATGCTAGAGGTGTCACAGGCATCAGCATCCAGGATCCTTCATCAAATCTTGAATGCTATATTACAGAATGCCATTGACTACATACATTTTCCCCATACCTCCAAGGACAGAACTACAACTATGCAGGATTTCTATCCTGTAGCACACTTCCCTGAGGTCCTGAGTGCTATAGACTACACACACATTGAGATCAAACCCCACCAGGGGAACAGGGAAGGCTGTAGATAAACAGAAAGGGCTTCCACTCAAATAACTGTCAGATCACGTGTAACACTAAGGAAATCATTGTGGATGTGTGTGCTGGCAACTTTGGCAGTCATCATGACTTCCATATCTGGCACAATTCTCAGCTCTAAAAGTCAAAAACCAGATCCAATGCACCACTTGAAGACAGGCACGAGTTTAATAAATAAATACAGGTTAAGCGCTTTTCGTCGCTCAGGTTGAGCAACTTCCTCAGACAAAGAAACTAAGTTCCATTCACATTTTTATACTCTCACGTCACAAGTAAGTTTCATTGAGAAAATCAATTAGCTAACAATTTTTCAATTAGGAACCCGCCAAACAAAAAGCAAAAAGCACCAAAGCATTACAACTTCCACAACTAAAAGCAGCAAAAAATATATATATATAATACATAGGATAAAAATGCTCGTATTATTACTTGTCTCACAAAAATATGAATAAACATATATAAATAATTAAATAGTATACTAAATAAAATATATATGTTCAATATTTAATATTTAATGTTAAACATTTCATCTACATTATTCTAGTACTATGTCATACTGCAATATAAAATCATGTCTCATGCTAATTAACTCTATCAACTACTAGGTTACTGAATATGTTACAAAAAGGTTTTAAAATAAAGTTTTTAAGTAGTTAAGTAAAATTGCGATGCAAAATCAAAATGTGTATTCAATATAATTAGAATATAGTTTAAAACAAAAGTGCTAGAACAAATCTGTAGTAATACAGAAATGTAATTCCTAATCATGTAATGAATGCAATACTAAATGATAGTAGAATCAAATATCTAAACCTGGACCACACTGGAACAGCTCAGAAAAAAGGGGGGGGGAGGGGGGGGAGGAAAGGGAAAGAGAATAGAGGGAAGAAGGAAAAGAAGGGGAAAGGAAGAAGGGGAAAGGAAGGGAAAAAATGGGTAAGGAAATGAGTATACATATACAATGAAAAGAAAAGAAAACAGAAGTAAACTAATAAACAGCAGTCAATAAAAACCTGAGTAAAAAGTGAAAGAAGTGATAAAAAGAGATGGTGATAACAACTATGATGAGTCTATGCTTAGCACTACTTATATATAGAAAAACATGTGTGGAATTTGTGTAAAACATCAAACATCGTATAATAATGAGCTACAAACAATATGAATACTAGAATCATTTAGCTACGATTCAGACTCCTTAGTTTGAGTAGGCAGCCTATATTACAGTGGTCATTTAAACCTGGATGGCAAAAGGCATTAGTACGCCATTGCCACATAAGTTCACGTTCTTCTAACAACAAATTGTAAGGCCCCCCTCTAATATTAGTCTGAATTTGATCCAGTGCTGAATAAATAAACCTATGCCCTGGATACAAAGATGTATGTTTACATAATGCATTTTCCATTTTATTGTTCTGTATAGCATATGTATGCTCGTAAACTCTTTCTTTAAATTGTCTTTCAGTCTTCCCTATGTAGAAAGCTGGACACAATGAGCATAAAGCTACATATACTATTAATTTAGAACAACAGTTAAGCTTATATCTAATCTCATACTTCTTGTTGTTGATGGTAACCCGTTCTCCACTATACATGTGTTTACACATACTACAATTCTCACAAATTTTCATTCCATTTTTCCTATTGAAACTTTTAATGGAATTGCTTTCCATGATGTTTTTCAGATTGTACCCCCTTCTATAAACAACCCTCGGAAGGTTGCACAATTTTTGTGAAATACTCTTGTCCTGTTGGATAACAGCCCAATTTTTAAATAGCAATTTTTTAATTAAGTCACTGTCTGTATTAAAAGTTGTGATAAAGCTGATTCTAAACTCGTTACCAAGTTGAAGTTTAGGCTCAAAATCCTCACTCTCTACCAAGGGGTATGTTTGGTTAACTTCTACTAAAGTGTCTACTGTAACATGTAGTCCCTGATCAATGGATTGATTTAAAATAGGAACAATTATACCATTAAGTCTTTTCAACCTTACTTCCTCCACAATCTCTTCAACCAATTCATACGGGTAGCCTCTCTCACTAAAAAAGTTGGTAAGTAAGTCACATTCAGAATCAAAGTCATTACTGTAAGTAGTCATTCGGGCTGCTCGTATCAATTGGCCCTTAACAATAGACTTTTTCTGTGTGATGGGATGGAGACTAGAAAAATGCAAGTAAGAGTTACAATAAGTCTCCTTTCTATGTATTTTAGAGAAGTATTGATTGTTAACAATATCTTTTGATAGGTTCACGTCCAAATAATCAATGGAAACTAGTTGGAAATTGAAGGTAAACTTCAGAAAGTCTGTAGTGTTGTTAAGAAAGTCTAGGAAATCTTCTGCTTTACTTTGGTTACCCTCAAAAAGAATAAAGATATCGTCCAGGAAGCGAGTGTAAAACTTGATGGAAGGGGTCCAAGTGACGTTGTTAAATATAAACTGATGTTCCCAGTATGCCATGACTGTGTTAGCCAAGCTACCCCCTACCGGTGACCCCATCGCAACACCACATTTTTGTAAGTACAATTTATCATTGAAAGTAAAAAAGTTGTTGGTCAAAATAATATCAATCAAGGTAGTCGCTGTAAATATTTCATTTGTTGAAGCACCCTTTTTAAGTAGGAAAAGGTTAACCCACTCTATAGCTTCTAAATGTGGAATTGAAGAGTATAAGTCAATAACATCTACAGTGACAAAATTGTACTCTACATGGTATGGTATATCATTAAAGCTGCTTAAAAATGACCAAGAGTCTTTGCAAATCTGAACTTCAGTTGTTAAGTATTTTTTTAAAATGTTGTCTACTAATTTAGCTGATGCATATGTTATGGAATCTCGGCCATCTATAAGCGGCCTAAACGGGGGGTCTGAAATGTTTTTGTGAATTTTAGGTGTTGCAAACATAATTGGGATCCTGGGCCAGTTCATACTAATATAATGATAACTATCTAAGTCAATATAACCATCCATGAATAAATCACTATAATAGCTTTTTATCAATCTATATGCTGTGTTTACTTCATTTAAGGATACTTCCTTATAAGTTTCATTAGCTAAAATATTTTCCACTCTATCAATATAGTCAAAATTATCAAATAAAGTGATTCCCCCTCCTTTGTCAGGTTTAATGGACCTAATGTTTAGTGTTTTAAAAGTAGCTAATAACATTCGTTCTTCCTTGCTGATATTACTTCTCTGCCTATTTTTCCTATAAATTCCAGAGTGTGTATTACTGATACTACGCAAATCTAGCTCCATAATGTCTTCAAATGTAGACAGTGTGGGATGTAAAGTAGGATTATATTCACTCACAAGCTTGAGTGGTTGGTTAACTGATGGAGCATGCTCTAAAAGAATGCTAAGATTAAGTTTCCTAACAAATAATTTAGTATCCTTAATACATTGTGCCAAATCCATACTTTTAGTAGGCACAAAAGATTGTCCCCTGGAAAAAATGTCAGCCAAAGAAGGTTCAATGTCAATGCAAGAAAAGTTATAAATCACAAAATCCCCTGCAGTATTATGCACAATATTAGGCATATTGGCTGCCCGGTCTATCTCTTCGGCTTGTATGTTGGGCCGAATTGGTTTTTTGGTTGTTGGTGTTGGTGAAAGTTCTGCTGGTTACTCTGATTGTTAACATAATGTTTCTTAGGGATAGCCCCTGAGTTCTGTCTGTTATAGTTATTACCCTGGTTAGTTGAAGTAGTCGGTTGATCGTCCTGGTAGTTCCTGTTGGGTGTAAACTGTCTACCGTTTCTCAAACGGCCAGCCCAAGTGTTATTATTTCTGTTGTTAGGTCTGTCCGGAAAGGACCTAGGATTGGGTTCAAGACTGGTGTCATGTTCGTCAATAAAAGTCTCAAAGGTAGTGACTTCATTCACTATGGTGTCATACAGATTAAGTTAACAACATAGCATTTATGCCAGTTTTGATGACTTTAAAATATTTTTTATTTCATTAGTACGTATGTGTTACTTGTGGGATTTGAACCCACAATATCTGAGTATACTATTACACTTGATTCCTACAATTACCTTGGGCTACAGAATAAAGCATGCATGTTTGCTTTTAGAGTTAAGATATGCATGCTTAATTTTAATAAAATAATGTTAATTTGTGCTGCATACATATCCCTTGCTTCTCTGAGTCTTTCTAAGCATTCAGCATGCTCCTCCCCATTTGCTGAAATCTCCTGAGCACATGAAAAATAAAGAATAAGACAAAAAAAGAGATGAAAGCGTTATGCATGCCAATCTTGGCTATCTCCAGCATTCTGCATCAGTTAATGTTGCTTTATCTGTATATTTACAGTACTGTGGGATGTCAGCAGTCCTAAACTCATCCAGCCACTGGTTGAGTTGTGCCTGATTGCACCATTTCAGGTCATTATAATGGTGCCTGTATTACTCCTCAGTGCGTGGTATGCCAGTTGCACGGGAGACAGCCTTGGCTTGACTGTTCCAAGCCTCAGGTTTATACTGAGACCTGATATAGTCCCCCTGCAGCAGCCTATGTCTGTAGCATTTTACTAGAAGTGCAATGAACATTCTTGACTCCTCTACACCCCATCTTTGAACCCTGAATTGGGCACCATCCTTTCCAGCTCCTGCCATGTCTGCACACATCATCCAATAACAGTTAAAGTGTTTTCCCACCAGTTTGTGATATTACTATTTACTGCCAGTGTGCAAACTCTTACAACCATGCCAACCCGCTTTTGCATGATGGTGCGTAGAGAGCACCATTGCCAGAGAGGAAGGAAGTTTATGAAATAGGAAGGATAATGTGACAGTTGGCTTGTCTGCTGCTATACCTGTCAAATGACTTGACTTTTATGACATGAATTGAGAGGTATACATGTCATTAATTGATGTATATTTTTGGGGCCTTACACACTGAGAAAAGTAATTTGTACAATGTGGGATTCAAACCTATGTCAAAGAGAGAATGCATATTCTTCCACACAGGTGTTTTGACTCATGGCCAAAGAAGTCTTTGTCAGACATGCTTATTAATTACACAGACACATTAAAGAAAGAGTGAGTGGTGCTACACTTCAGGTAACTGTGTATGTGTGTGACCAGACAAGGTCATGGTTTATGCATTCTCATATGTGATACAGGAATAATGTGTGACAGTGTACTGGAAATGCACATACATGTATTACTTTCAGGTTAGATTTATGAGTTCTCGGTCAGACCACACAATACATTCTGTTTTACAGCTATACTTGTGTTATGTGAGTTGTGTAGATGACTATCAGTATGATGTCTATACCAGGGCAAAAAAATAAAATTTAATTACAGAAACATAATTGTCAGGATACCACCAGTTACACAGATAATTCATATTATATTAACTGCTACACATAGTTATCATTATGTATAATTATCTTTATAGGACTGGATTTAATAAACCCCACATGGCTCACTAAAACCATGTGCGCATTGTGGCGTGATATGCACACAGCAGCACGATAATTTGTATACAGCAAGTGTCTCTACACAGCATGTAAAGTCTCACAAACCTTGCAAACATTATGGCATGGTGATTACAGCATAATCAGGAGAACTGTATGCTAATCAACCAATTCAAGATGGAGAAGCTATTCAACAAGTTATAAAGCAATCTTGTACACATAGTGTAGGTTTTTGCCTCGAATTCCAAAATCTATTGGAGTACAGCCACAGAAACTACTGTACATGGAAAGAATGTTATGGGTTGCTGCTGCTCTTAGCATGTGCATGTGCAACAGGCGCAAGTGTAAGCTGATGCTGCTGCTGATAGACCTTGGCTAAGAAGGAGAAGGGTATTTAGACCCTGTTTAACTTTTCATGGTTTGCATTAGGTGGAAATAGTAGAGCACTAGAGACACATTACAGGACTCTTCAACTTCTGTCATCCCCGCCTAAGAGCAAAGGCAAACCGAGGGGAACCGATACCTCTGGTGGCTAAGGTATGTGCAGCACTTAGAATATTAGTGACAGGAACCTTCCAGAGACCAAGAGAAGACATGCTAGAGGTGTCACAGGCATCAGCATCCAGGATCCTTCATCAAATCTTGAATGCTATATTACAGAATGCCATTGACTACATACATTTTCCCCATACCTCCAAGGACAGAACTACAACTATGCAGGATTTCTATCCTGTAGCACACTTCCCTGAGGTCCTGAGTGCTATAGACTACACACACATTGAGATCAAACCCCACCAGGGGAACAGGGAAGGCTGTAGATAAACAGAAAGGGCTTCCACTCAAATAACTGTCAGATCACGTGTAACACTAAGGAAATCATTGTGGATGTGTGTGCTGGCAACTTTGGCAGTCATCATGACTTCCATATCTGGCACAATTCTCAGCTCTACTAGATGTTTTCTAGGTGGGTTATCCCACAAGGTCATTTATTGGATGATGCAGCATATTCACTTAACCATGGCTGATGATGCCCATCAGAAATGCACACACAGCCACTGAAGAACACTATAATAAGGCACAAACTCAGACAAGAAATATCATAGAACGTGTATTTGGGCTGCTAAAGTGAGAATTCTGGTGCCTAGATATATCGGGGGGGCTGCAGTACGATCCCAGAGGTTGTACTGAAATCTGCACTGTCTGTGGTATCCTTCATAATATTATCTTAAGAAAACAGGTTCAGCAGGAACACCAAGGGGAAGGTCACACATCCCACCACCAGTGGCAAGGTTACCCCAGCCACATGCTGCTGAGGACTCAGAGAGTGAACTGCTAGCCACTGTGGATTTCGGTAGACATAGCCGCGCACAATATGCCCTCTCCCTAGCCAACAGGCAACATATAGCACACATGTTGACCACATAAGGAGTGCAGGTTTCATCCTATGCACATACATACAGTAAAATTGATGAAAGACAGTGCTCATAATCATTACATACCCATGTAATGGATATGTACTGCTAGCATCACACAGAGAACTAAAACATTTGTAACTGCAGGCCTATCAAGGTAAGTGTTAAACTTGGAACAGAAAATGAATGGGTAAGAACACAAATGAAAGGCAGATCCTTGCATACTGTTACTTTGTAATGTAATGAAGTAGAAGGTCTGTGAACTTTCAGCAATGCCATTGATATGTGACAAGACTGACTTTCATCAATAGATATATGCTCTTTATCAACTAATAGGCCTCCTGCATCAAAGATACACACAATACAAAAACATATAAGAAAGCAGTACAAATTTCAAAAGAACATCATAAGTACATATATAATAAGCACTCAGTCAGCTATGCACCCTCTGCATCAGGAAAAGACTTATGTATCCCTGAATCCAAAGTATAAGAACAAGGAGATGGCACAGTTATCATTTGCACAAGGTGATTTTAGGGGGGTCATTTGCACAGGGTGCTTTTTGGGAGGGTCAGGAGGCCAAGGCTGACACAAAAGGTAGTGAGTGGATGTGAGTAAGAAAGACAGACAGGCAGAAATTTAGATAATTATCAAATGGGCAAGGAGACAGAATGAGCTGCAAGCCTGATGAATGACCCATGTACCTGCTATGCGTGCATGTCTATATGGGCACTCCAGGTGAAATGTGTCTGTTTGAGGGTCTGCAAGAACACATCTAAGCTCTGTGCTAACTCTACATCCTGGCATGATGGACAGGTGTGAAGCATGCATAGAATTAGCAGTTCATCACTGTCACCCCCAACTGTGAGAACTGCCTCTGTCAGGAGTAGTACTGGCATGTCCATGCCCATGGTCAGATGTGCTGGTGCTACCTGAATGTGACTGATGTCTGCTGGACAAGCTCTCTTTACAAGTACATCCAGGACCATGACCCTGTGACCTACCATGTCTGGGTGTGGACACCTTAACCACTGATGGAGAAGTATTGCCACTGCAGGAGCATGATTGGACATGGCCATGTTGGCTAACATCAAATGATGATGCTGACCTACATCCACATGGATGCTGTTCCCCTCCCAGCATATGTTCCATTGCAGACACTGCCCATTCCATCGTGCCATGCATCCGACCCACTGAATCAGCCACATCTACAAGTCTAAGCATGTCTTCAGAGGCCCTAGTGGAACTTGCCTGTACCTCAATGATGGCCCTAAACATAAATTGAGTGGCATGTAATGACACACCAGGATCAGGTGGCGCGTGGACAGCATGCCTTCTCTGAGCACCCCTACCAACCTTCCTGCATAGCACCTCACCCACACTGTGGCTATGATCAGAGTCAACTGGCATTGAAGCCACAGCAACCACACTACCCTAATGAAATGTCTCACCCTCCACCTGTCCAATATTATATAGCTCAGTGGAATAGATATGCATATGCATACTGACTGTATTTGACAAAAATCCAGGAGGTGGCTGAATGTCAACCTCAGTGTCAGATTCAACCTATGCACCCCCAACTGTGCCTCTGTTTGGCCACCATCATCATCAGAGGCTACCAGTACTCTGACATCAGGTGGTAAGAGTCCTACAATTCTACTGTCCAGATCATCTGTGTTAATAATCAATAAACAAAGGAACAAAAATAATACTACAATAAATAGTAAAGCAATTTATATAATAACAAACAGCAATGGTCCTAATATTGCAAATGGTAAAGCAGTACAGACACTCATTATGCCCACCTCACACATATAGATAAATGCATATATCTGATGAATGATTATCAATAAGCACAAAAACATTTTTGCTTACCATGTCCAGATGAGTACACACTTTGTAGGGAGGATGCTCCTGGTAGAAATGAAGCAAGGGAAATATATAAATTAAACATCACAATGGGAATAACACAGGGGAACAGTGACTACACAATTCCCCCAGGAAGTATTTCTCAAATTATATATTTTACTATAGAAGCAAATTTAACATATGCAAGCTTACCTGGAAGTTGCACCTGGGACACAGTTGTCATCCCAGACACATCAGCATAAACATCAAGCACATGTTGGTGTGCAGTTTCCAGTGAGCTGTCTGGATCTCTGACAGTGGGCAGGAACTCTTCATTTGGTGTCAGTGGGTACTCGATCCAGGTCCCCCCAGCCAGCTGTTCATGGCTAACTGCAGCTGCTCTCCTCTGGGCTGATGAAATCATATTAGTGGCTCAATGATGCAACTGATCATAAGTTCTGGTGTGACCCTGTACTGCATTGACATTATTAACTGGTTCCAAATCTGTATTCTGGCAGCCATAGCCACATGTAATCTCTCAAGCAGAAAAGTGCCATGATGGCTGAATGCCTGAATTATCACTTCATTTTCAGAGTCACTGAAAAGGAGTTACATGGATTTGTAAGCTTGGATGTCTTAATCCTATGTGGCATATAACAGAAAAGGATACAATACCTAAATATCACCTAACTAAAGTCTTGTTTACATACACATTTGTCAATATTAAGCACTGGAAATACACATTTCAGTTACTAAAACTGAAGGTGATGTGGTTGTCATTCCTCACCCTCACCCACAAACCAATGATTGTCCAAACCAAACTTTTTATCATACAGTTAAAAGAGAATGATACAAAATGCACTATAGAATGCTTGACTCAGATTATAACACAGACAAGGGAAACATGAACACAATACAAAAATAAGACAGGGCTGCATTTGTGCAAAGATATTCATAAATGGTTATGTGATCACTCATTTCACTAAATATATAAGCCACAAATGTACAGCCAACCAATGTTTCCCACTGATATATCAGGATGCCTACACATTTTAAGAGAAAAACACTTGAAATACATTTTTGTTCTGACAACACACAAATGGTAGGTGTCTCCCCACCCCCAAAACAAGATACAAATGAAGGTTTGTACAAAACAAGGAATACCACAAAATTAAAATGGTATATATGTTTTCCACATAATTATTAGAATGTGTACACATTTATAACAGAAAAGTCAATTTATGATTGCCAGTCACCTCTCACTGTGCCCACCTATCCACTGGAGGTGGCACTAAACAGCATAATATGACAACATCAGAAACAGAACAACATTAACAACATCAGAAGCATAACACCTGCATCAGTGTCATGTACATTACATTTCTCTGCAATGACATAGAAGAGTGTAAAATACAATTTTAACAGTAACACTTACAATGAAATTTAATGAACTATCTGAAAAATGTACATGCCTCTCAAAAATGCCTGTGCTAACACTAAGCATACAGATAAAAGTTCCATTTTCTACTAGATATATAAATTGCTTTGTAACATGGTACAAAATCTAGAATGCACTTGAATAACACAAGCATAACTTAGCAAAATTAGAAGCCTTCTCAGCAGATAAATCACCTGCAGGTTCTCTAGTTACATGGCCTCTGAGCACAGTGGAGATACAAATGAGATGTGACCTCATTAGAATTGCTGAATACCAAACTTTTGACTTCATTTAGCAGAGGTAAACATAGTAGAAGCTCTACAACACTTTTAGTTGCTAATGTAGTGCAACTGTGAATGATTATTGGGAGAGAGAAGGAAGACATAACAGCAATTCAGACTACCTTTCCTGCAGAGGGTGTGTCACTCAGGATATACTTACAAAGGATATGAGTAACTTTAGCAAGCTTTTAAATGAAACAAAGCAGCACACATTTAGCATTTATGTTCAAAAGTAGACAAACTCTCCTGCCTGAGCTGATGCATCTTTGTCACTGTAATGTACAGTACGTTTTATCATGCAGTTAAAAGAGAATGATACAAAATGTACTATAGAATGCTTGCCTCAGATTATAACACAGACAAGGGAAAAATGAACACAATAAAAAAATAAGACAGTGCAAAGATATTCATAAATGGTTATGCGATCACTCATTTCACTAAATATATAAGCCACACATGTGCAACCAACTATGTATAAGTGTATGTCCTGTTAGTACTGTAGAAGAAATGGGAATTGCTTGTGTGATGCCCATGCACTGGTCCAGTAATCAAGGAACCTTAATCCTCACCACTAACACCAGTGAGGGATGTGCACATTGGGAGGATGACAAGTACACACACAGTAAAGTACAATTTCCCTCAAGAGCACACAGATATCACTGTCAGACTGGGGCTGGTTTCTCTCTCTCTCTGTCTCTGTCTCTGTCTCTCTCTTTCTCTCTCTCTCCAGATCCCCAATAAGACTCTCCACTAGCACAGCTATAGGGTTCAGATCTCAAGTGAGTGGTCAAGCCAAAATCTTCAGGACCCACTCTGTCCAACAAGTGCTTCATGTCCATGCCCAAGTAGCTGACAGACAAACACTTTGAGATTTGGTTTATATACCAACACACAGACACTCCTGGGGAATGCTTGCACAGGTTCACTAGCTATGCCCCCTTCTGCCCAGACTATACGGTAGTACCACCTGCCACCAATCATCCTTATCAGCTACTATAAAAGGCCCTTACCAAAGGGTGTCCAATTCTACTATGCAATGTTACCATTATACAAATGGTAAGTGTGTCCAAGGCTAAGGCTATTTAGGAGTGGCCTATACCGTGTCACCAAATACATATGCAAGTACTCTCAGAGCTTAATTATCTCTCCACAAAACCAGCCAATATTAAAAGGTTTAAATATTTTTAATAATAATAAAAGCACAAGAGAATACTCATTAACTCAACACAGTGACAATAGAGTACAGAATCACAGGAAATATTTTAAAACAACATTGAAGGACAGTCTCACATAAATATATAAAATAGCAAGACTAATCTTACTGTATTCCTATATATCTCTAAGAGATATCACTGTACCTAAATAACTTACTTACAGAGCAAGACAAGTACTGGTGATGTTGTCAGATCCAGAACAAAATACAAAATGCACTGACTTTCTCTCTGAGATAGTTCTTAAGTTCATAATACACATTACTGCTGAATCATTTCAGATTACATTATTATTGTCACCTCTGCCTAAGTTTCCCAGGCTAGCAGGAACTTGAATTTTAACATGTCTGTTAAAAATACTTATCTCTCAGAAGCTACAATTATCTCTTAGAAGCTTGCCTGAAATTGAAAATCATAAAACAATTACCTTGGAAACCTGTAATTACATATGTTTCCAGACAATAGAAAGAAGCCCCTTGCCTAGACATCCTGTCTCTTAGCTGGGATAAACTAACTTTATAACACATCATAAAACTCTTTACTTATCAGCTTATTTTCTTAGAGTTCTGCAAGTTAACTCTCTGTGTCCCAATTTCTACTATAAAACCATACATTTGCATTGACATATAGTTTATACACATTTCTGCTCTTTTTCAACAGGGTGCACTGTGATTACAATCTTGAAGTTCAGTACAGAACATAGAGTTTTCTTACATTTTTAAGGCAAGCATACAAATCATATTACTATTCACAAATGACATAGACTTTTTTACAAATGTCTATCTAGCTGGGCTGGCAAGTGTCACATTTCTATATAAATCATATTAATATTTTCAAGTGACATAATTATTTACAAAATTCCAGCTAGCTGGGATGGCAGTATCTCGGTTTATCACAGCTTGTATGCACATTATTTGCTTTCCTGCTGTAAAGCTGTGTCTGTGACAAGAAGAGATAATACACTCACACTGTGTTTTCTAGTTTCTTTAGTATGATAGTGGAAAATTATTTAACATGTATTAAAAAGTTAATTTTTTTAAATATTATTATTTGCACGGCATGTGGCTTAGTACACATATGGTGAAACGTGTTCATATTTAAAATTTAATATCAGCTTGGATGATATGAAGAGCATAAATTACAGATGTGAATCCACTGTGTATGGCAGACCTTGTAAAGGCAATGAGGCACACAGTACATTAGATAGGTAGACCATGGTTCAAGTCCCACATTACTTTTTAAGTAAACATATTAAGTTTTTTTTTAGAAAGAAAATGTATTTTCTCATCTGCCTGTCTCATTTCCACATTGCTAACTTATGCTCAAACATGGCTTACTGCTGCAGACAAAAAAGATACATTGTTACTTGCAAAACAGATACATTATTACTTGTTTTGCCTTCCTTCGCACAAACACACTAAGAGGCATTGCTGAGCGGTCAGCACTCATACACAGCATCTGCAGATACACTACACCTGCAGACTAAAAAGATAAATTGTAACTTGATAAAATGAAACATTATTACTTGTTTTACCTTGCTGTGAGCAAACATGGTAAGCAGTGTTGTGCAGCGATCAGCACTCTGTACAGTAATGATTGTAAAAAATAGATCTGCTGCTTAGCTTTTTCCTATGGTACCAAGTGTAGGTCTATGGCCACAATACAGCTGAGCCAAGGTTCTAATCAAAAGCACTCCAATTTTTATTGATGCTGTTTCACTTAAATTTATATAAAAAATAAGTATATGAAGATAATTATACATAACAATAACTATGTATAGCAGCTGATATCATATGAATTATATGTGTGACTGAGGGTATGCTGACAATTATGCTTCTGTAATTATTTTTTTTCCTACCCTGGCATGGACTACACATGTTACTAACAGCAATCTACACAACTCACATAACACAAGTATAGCTGTAAAACAGAATGTGGTCTGACCAATTACTCAGAAATCTAACCTGAAAGTAATACAAGTATATACATTTCTGGTATATTGTAACACATTACTCCTGCATCACACATGATAATGCATAAACAAGCTTGGGATTTAGCAAGCCATATTTCCCATGCAGAAACAGTGTAGGAGCTCCTGCATGGAAAACGGCTGCCGAGTGATTCAGGACAATACCGCTTTCACGTGCACAAGTGGTCCTACACTATTCTAACACAGAAAACTGGCAAATATGCAAGTTACCTCATTTATTGGTGAAAAACATGCAAATGAGGTGATTTAGCGATTTACCAAGCTGCCAGGTCTCTGTGCTAGAACAATGTCAGTGCAGAAATGTACTCAGAAAATAACTGAGTACATTTCTGCAGGTGACAAAATGGAGGCATGACAGCTCGTGGAAAAGCATGTATTATGTACATTAGACATGCAATGGCCAAATATAAGGCCACTGGCATTAAAAAGTGATTAATTATTATAAAAATTAAACTTTTTTGGCCAATCTCAGCTGTTTAAGCACAGGGCAGTGGCACACAAATGGGATCATGCCAAAAATAAAAAAAAATGGGAAAACTCAATTTTAAGTTAATTCTACATTTTGCCATTATAGTCAATGGCATGCATAATGTAAACAATACCAGGAAGCACTGGATGTCAAGGGGAAAGGGTCCATTTTACTACAGTAACTTACAACCTACCCACTGGGGTATGCAAATGAGGGGAGTTATACTGAATCACATATTTCTTCAAAGTGTCAGCTTGTACCTAACCATGTAGGTGGAGCAACACAACAGTGCAAGTTTAAGAGCTAAATGACTTCATAAGGGGGTGTGTCATGCTTGCTGTAAGCTCAGTGGAGCTCTGTGGCCCGTGTTTGCTCTTAGCTAAGCATAGCTAAGCATAGCTAAGGAAGGGGATGTGTCAGATGTGCCTGAGCAGTGTGCACATAGTCTAAATGGGTGTGCGCACCACTCACACTGGGTATTAAACAAAAAAAAAGAGGATATGGTAGCATTGTTTACATTTGAGCACTGGGTATGCACAGTGCGTCTTGGGGCTTAAATAGGGAGGAACTGGGAAAGGGAAACAGCAGTAGGAAGACAATCAAGGAGAACTAGCATAGCTGGCAGGTGGAATGTAACAGAATCAGCCAATTACACATGCAGCAGCCCAGTACACTACTATAAACTATGCAAACACCTTTCAGACTGTTTTTTCCCACAAAATCTATACCACCGATGTACACATATGGGGGATCTTTAACTGGCAAAACTAACTAGAAATGTTAGAGGCTGCTGCTACTTTAATCCATCAATATGTGCTAGAGACTGAGGGTGGTGAGGAGGAGAATGCTGACAACCGACCCACAGTGAGGAGGAGGAGAAGAATGTACAGACCCAGGGTAACATACCAGGGCCTACATGAGCTGGAGATAGTGGAGCACTATAGGGTGGACAGGGACATTCTAGAGCAAATCATTGAGCTGTGCTGGCCATGCCTCACACACAGAACTAACAGAGGGGAACCCATCCCAGTGGATACCAAGGTATGTGTAAGCTTAAGAATACTAGCCACAGGTACCTTCCATAGATCAACTGGGGATATCACGGGGGTCTCACAGGCATCACCATCCAGGGTACTCTACCAGTTTCTGGATGCCATGTCAGCACATGTCAGTGGGCACATATATTTCCCCAGCAGCCATGAGGCATTGACCAGAAGTATGCATCTCTTCTACCATATAGCAGAATACCCTGAGGTAGTTGGTGCTATATACTGCATGCACATAGACATCAAAGCACTACCCAGCAAGCTGGGTAGGGTCTATATAAACTGCAAACCTCCATGAACTGTCAGGTCATGTGCTATGCCCAGGGCATTATCATGAATGTGTGTGCTGGCAGCCCTGGAAGCTTTCACAACTCCCACATCTGGCATTGCTCACACCTGTATTAGGGGTTTGCCAGGGGGGACATCCCATATGGCCATCTAGTGTGGGATGCTGGCTATGCACTGGAGCCATGGCTGATGACACCCATCAGAAATGCACACATACCCAAACAACACCACCATAATGAGGCACACGCACAAACTAGAATCATTATAGAGCATGTGTTTGGGATGCTCAAGTCATGGTTCCACTGCCTTGACATATCTGATGGAGCCTTGCAGTACTCTCCAGCTACATGTACACAAATGTTCATAGTATGTGCCATGTTACACAATATGATCCTGTGGAAACAGCTGCAGCAGGAACAGCATGGGGCAGGGCCACACAGCCCCTCACCATTGCCAAGCCCAGCACAGTCACAGAGGGACTCAGAGGAGGAACTTCCTGAGCCTACCCCTGTAGGCAGAAGGAGATGTACCCAGTATGTCCAGGCCTTGGCAAAGAGGCAACACATATCACACACACTGCCACTGTAGGGAACCAGGGACTGATACCTCTCTCCGACTCACACATACAGGAAAAGGGATGCCAACATGACACTACCTGTGCTTTACCATGTATAGGGAGTGTACTACATGCATCCGACATAGTCAGCCCTACAGCACTTTCCTCAGTACTGGCCCAGCAACAAGGTAAGTCACCCTTCCTATCAATTACTGAATGGAGTAGTATGTTCTGATAGTTGTATGTATGGTATGGATGCACACATGCAAGGGAATTGGGTAGTTGAATGGGATAGCAGCAGACAGCTGACAGCTATATGGTACAGCAGGAAATCCATAACAAATACTGGTGTCAACATACTAGGCAGCACTACACAAGGTGGCAACTCCCACCACAGTACATGTGATGGTCCAAATAACTGTGGGTGTTAATAGGTTGCACACATGGATGTCAATGAGGGTCACATACCCACCACCAGCCTCACCCAGCAGGACAGGTGCAGATGACCATAAAGAAAGGCTGGGCTAACATCCACAGATGATGGCAATGGTGAACAGCCTCCCTCCAGACCTACACATACATACTACAATAGGTCTGGCAGTTGCATTTTAGTTGTGAAGGGTAAGAAGTCTGAAACTGAATTTTATGCCATTAAAATTTAGCATGTGTACTTTATTGATATGCCTCCTTTCTGCATGATAGATCACAATACAATATGAAATGGAAGCCAACAGAGTAACCAAAATACCAGTACAGTCATTGCAAATGTTTAAAGTCCTCAGGTGTGCACCCACCCCCCAACAATCCCATGTAGAAATGCAGTATCATGTAAGTTTGAGGAGTAATATCAATGGAGCACAGATTGCCAGAGCTGTCCCACTCTATATTGTTGCATGTGTGCAATATGCAGGGGTCAGTGTGGTTCATTTGTTGTGTGTTTAATATTACCTGGAAGTGGACAGCATGTGGGCCTAGATGGTTGTGTCTCAGTGACCTAGGTACAGTACAATGGTCAACAGATCCATGTTTCAAAAACTGCAATGCCAACCACACTGCTTCTCAGCTACACCCATGTCAGCAGTTATACATACTCACTGTCCAGATGTCAATATCGGTCACTGTTGGAAAGCTGGACACACCTCAAATGGAAGCCCATACATAGAAGCAGTACACAGGTGGAAGTAACCTACACAGAGTGCGTATAAAATAATTGTTAACTGCACATAACTTTGGAATTATACATAGAGGTTAGCATCACATTAGTTGTCCCTCTAGTATAGAATACTGATAGTCTGGCCAATCACTGGCAGACCACAAAAGGCACAGTTATAAAGTAATGACAGGCTGCCCATGTTCACACACAAGGCAGCATAAGGGGAATGTCCCAGGTATATCTGTGAGTAGGTGCCAGTAGCTTCCATATCACACATGCACCCAGCTCACCCCACCAGCAGCCACAGGTTTATCACAAGTCATATCCTTGCTGTAGGGAATGAGTACAGCATGAACCCATCTCTGTATTGGAATACATACATGATGCTGCATGCTGAATAAGTGTCCCATGAAGGTGTGTCCCTAGCTGTAAGCAGCAACCTGCCCACATCCAGACTCATGGATCGGTATGAGCAGGTAGGATTGACAGGAACACCTCAACCACTTACCACTATCACCCCAGGGTAATCCACTGGCTTGCAGCCTGGGAAAGTATTAGTGCACTGACCTGCTACAGATAGCCTGCGGCACTCTCAAATGGCCTACAGTTCTCTGGCAAAGGCCCATGCCTCACCCATAGTGTCAATGTACGGAATGTCAGGGGGTCCTAACTAACAACCTAACACAGTAAACAGAAAACAAGTGCAAGGCCATGCTGACAAATGCCATAGCATGCCTCCCCATGTCCTACTGCAAGAACTGTGGACCAGGATATAACTACTACTGGGATAAAGACCCAGCTATATGGATACCTTGGAGATATTGCATTCATAATGTTAGGAGGAGGAGAGAATAACAGAGGGGGGTGATGTAGAAGCATGGATGTCATGGAGTGTGTGAAGTCTGAAACTCTAATGTCTGCCCATACTACCCCCTGACTGCAAACCCATGAATGAATAGTAAAAAAAAGCTTGTAAACCATAATGTGAAGGCAAACTGACCAGATATGAGTCCTGTCTCTGGATAACTTGGGTGTATCTGTACAGCTGAGAGGTATGGCCATAGCAGGATATGACCATTCTGTTAAGTGGAGAAAAGCACAAGAAGGGGATCCCCAGCTAGCATACTACCAAGGTGCTGGATCATTAACAGAGAACCAGCAATCTATTGTCTGTACCTACCCCTCCACAATGGCAGGAGTGTGCCAGAATGTGTAGTCTATATGCCTCAACTGGTCTCAGCTTCATTCATCTTGCATTTCCCTGGTAAATAATTGTGAGCAAAGAATGACATCTGTCAGTAGTTGATGAGATGATACATCACAGTGCAAAACAGTACATATGTCAGAAAATCTATGCTACAACCAACCATGTTGCACAAGCAGCACAGAGAGCAATAGTGACAGTATCCCCCGTATGTTACGCCCATTGTGTCTCCATATTGGCAACCTATCTACAGATATCCTACAAAAACAGGTTGCTAGGTGTAGCTGCAGCACACAAAACCTTGAACTGGAATACAACTCTCCCTGGAATAGATGCACATGCTCAATATAGAAGGTCATACTGTGAATGCTCCTACACTTAGAGAAATGAAGCCCATGTCTGACAACACAGTGGACTATAGTCATCTGTTATTCACAGATGTCTGTGCACACATACCAAATTGTACACCATTCATACTTCACACACACACACACACACACACACACACACACACACTGGATAGGAATACTCATACATATCTAAGGCCAACATAATATAATATGCCAAACATGCACACACAGAGACATGGGGAATAGAGAGGCAGACAGCGACAGAGAGAATTCCATTATGAGGCCTTTCCTACCCAGTACACATCCCATTGGCCTATATCACATGATGTGCTGATGTCATTCACTGTAGAAATTCCTTTTGTTAGCCCTTAGCCCTATAGTCTCAGTGGTGCTTATATAACACTATAGTACAAATAAGTATTCATGTAGCATTTGTAATCTCAGTCCTGTCAAATGTAAAGTTGTGTGTAAGTGTTTGTGTGTGTGTGTGTGTGTGTGTGTGTGTGTGTGTGTGTGTGTGTGTGTTTCTAGATGAATGAGTTTGAGGCCATTCACACTCATTACACTCCCCATTGTCCTACTTTAGCACTTCTGCTGATGTCAGTCACCCTGAAGTAACACTATGGGCAGCTTGCAGCCCTATAAACTCTATGGCACTCGCGATAACTGCATAATACTATAGTGTAGCAGACTAGTTAGGTAAGAGTTCTAATCCCAGTCCTGACAACTGTGAAAATGTTTGTCTGGGAGAGTGTGTGTCTTTGTAGAGACATCATTTTGAGGCCATTCACACTCATTACACTTCCCTTACCCCTTCTTTAGCACTGCTGCTGATGTCACTCACCTTCAAAGATACCTTTGGAAAACCTTACATCATGTAACCTTTGTGGCACTTGCGATGACTGTGTAATACTATAGCATAATAAACTAGTTAGGTAGGAGTTCTCATCCCGGTCCTGGCAACTGTGAAAATGTTTGTGTGAGAGTGTGTGTGCCTTTGACAAGACATGATTTTGAGGCCAGTCACACTCATTACATTTCACTTACCTCTCCTCTAGCACTGCTGTTGATGTCACTCACCTTCAAAAATACCTTTGGACAGCTCTTCAACACATAAGCTCCATGGTGCTTGTGATAACTGTGTAATACTGTAGTGCAAAGCACTACTTAGGTAGGCATTTTAATCTCAGTACCAGCAACTGCAAAAGTGTGTCTATGTCAGTCTGTGTGTATATCTGTAGGTTGAAGTATTTTTTGTCCATATACAGCCAGTACATTTTAAAGTATAAATCTTTACAATGGCTGCTGATGTCACTCACCTTAGAGGTATGTTTGCACACTGCTCTACCTATAATCTCTGTGGTGCGTGTGATAAATGTATAACAATGTAATAGTAATAACTACATAGGTAGGGATTTGAATCTCATTCCTGGCAAGTTTGTGTGTGTGCATGTATATATATATATATATATATATATATATATATATATATATATATATATATATATGTGTGTGTGTGTGTGTGTGTGTGTGTGTGTGTTCAGTTCATACCTTAAGATTTTGGGCCCATTTACACCCAGTACACTTCTTAGTGCTCCACTTTAGTAGTCCTGCAGATATCATTCACCACTGAAGTACCTGTTGGCAACCCTAAACCATGTAAGGTCAGTGGTGTGTGTGGTAAATGTGTAACATAAAAGTCTGAAAACAAATTTAGATAGAGTTTGAACTTCACTCCTGGTAAATGTGTGTGTAGGGTAAAGTATTTTATAGCGAGAGCGAAAAGCCACCAGCCGGATAAAATATAAATTATTTTATTTGAAACAGCAAATTTGTACTAGACAAACTTTAACATTAACAATCGAATGATTTCGCCAACGAACAATAAAAATAAGCGCTTTCGTTTAAAAAGTTTTAAACTTCATCAGGACTGATGAAGTTTAAAACATTTTAAACAAAAGCACTTATTTTTATTGTTCATTGGCGAAATCATTCGATTGTTAATGTTAAAGATTGTCTAGTACAAATTTGCTGTTTCAAATAAAATAATTTATATTTTATCTGGTTGGTGGCTTTTCACTCTCGCTATCTAGTAGTTTGTCGTTTTTAATTGTAAAGTATTTTATGAAATCTCTCAATCACTACATCACCCAATGCCAGTATTTACAAGAGCTGGTGAGGTTCTCCAACTTAGAAGTACCTTGGAACAACATCCATCCTATAAGTTCTGTGGCATGTGTGATAAATGCACAACACTGTAGTAGCAGTACTATAGATAGGTATGGGTTCAAAACACAGTACTGGAAAGTGTGTGAGTGTATCTGTGTGTGTGTGTGTGTGTGTCTGTGTGTGTGTGTGTGTGTGTGTGTGTGTGTGTGTGTGTGTGTGTGTGTGTGTGTGTGTGTGTGTGTGTGTGTGTGTGTGCGTGTATCCCACCTATGACTGTTGCCAGAACCCTGGAAATTACCTCAATGCCAAGAGATGTTCTGCAATTACCTTTGGGAACACCATGGCTTACATAAAGTAATAAATTGGTGGTAGTCCACTGAATGTTGTTATAACAGAATGGGGAACACAGGTTGACAGTCAGCTGCCTGTTGACCACAACAGTGCCACTGACATGAGAAAGTACTTTGATGTGTAGCATCTCCTGAGTTGTGTTATCCAGCAAGTAAAAGGACATGGTCATCCTGTAGCCCAATCAATGTGTAGAGTGGCCCTTTTGCCATGTTCCCCACTGGACACCTGCAACAACTGTAGAGTCTGAAAACATACTCCACAAAGGGAATACCATGTCTTATACACATGTCCTGTATGGACAGTCTCCAATACATCCAATGAATCCCTGTATAGTACTGTCTATGTAGGTGCAATCACTACCTCAGTTACACATCCATGTCTCACCAAACAAGGTCAGGGATGCTACATCTGAAGATACCAATCTGTCCACACAATGTGCCACAGAGACCTCAAGCACACTTTCACACTTCAAAAGACATGCATGTGGGACAGGTGCACAAACAAGACACTGTCCATGTTATGGAATATAAATCACATATATGTGAAGCAGTGCACATCACTGGCCACCCACAATAGATATCTGGTTGAGTGGATGGGGAATACGATACTCACCCCTGAGGACCACTACAGTGACTATACTCCTAAGCCACAATGGGGACTATTGTCATATGGCCTGATGCCAGGGTATTCCCTTGGGCTAGCCTAGTAGAGCCTTTAGGCCCATTCACCTACTACACTCCTATGAAGCAATGAACCTATGACTCTCAGTGCTGGAAAATTGTGTGTGTGTGTGTGTGTGTGTGTGTGTGTGTGTGTGTGTGTGTGTGTGTGTGTGTGTGTGTGTGTGTGTGAATAGTAATCTCAGTGTGTTGGGTAGATGTATATCCCATGTGGCTGTGGTTATTAGCAATCAGAGGTGTGTCCAAACCACAACACATACCATTCTCCACTCTACAACAGATGTTGTAAATCAACATATATCTGTGTACATCCCTCAGCCCTATAATCTGTGAGGCATATGAAATCACTGTGTTACAGACCTGGGAAATCCATGCAGATGCAGCTGTACCCTGCCTAAGACATGGTGGATCTGTTACCACACAGCCATACCCCTTGGTCTTGCTGCCAGGCCACATCCTGGTGACACATAGATGCCTAGAACAGGAACAGGATACAGCATGTGAGAACACATTTGCTCAGCACTCCACTTGTGGGGGAAGAGAGGGGTAAAGCTGGCACTGAATGTGTTGCCGAGACTGTGGCCTATATCTGTTGTCTGAGGATAGGTGTTAGCATTGTGCAGTAACTCACAGCACCTGTGTTTAATACTGTTGAGTTTGTTGATGTACCTATCAAAGGCTGTTGTGATTGTCATCTGTGTCTGTTGCATGCCTACCTTCATAGATGCCTTTAGGGGATTCCATGAGGGATCCCGCATTGTGTTTGAGGCTAATAAGGGAGTGCAACAGTCATGGGGCACCACCTTTCTCTGCAACAGTGTCCTCCTTCTGTTGTACACTTTAGTAATGGCAGGGAACCATCACATTGCCTCTCAGTGTTTGGAAGACAGTGCCTGGGTTCTGTTGGCTCTGGCTAGTACCATGCAATCATGTACCTGTTTGTACAGTGCGTATATGTGTGATTCCACAGTCATGCAGCTATTTCCCATTGCCATGAGTGCAGTGAAGTCATCCACCCCTGTTTTCATGGCTGCAAAGACAGCTTTGGACAGGTTTTGCAAGGTGGTTACCCTTGTGAGGGGTGTGGCTGATATGTTGAGTTCCATGTTGATTACAGCCTGTGTGGATCTCACCATGCAGGGATTGACAAATGTGGAAGAGCAACCATCTCATATTTAAGTACTCAACACAGGTCAAGGTTGTTGCATCCTCTACTGGGGGTCAGTAAGAGCCAGTCCAGCACACTGGAAATGATGAATCCCAGGAAGTGTTGGTTCACTGTACTGGTGCTTGGCTACTTTCCCCAGGTGGTGTATGGGTAGTTGAAGTCTTATACTATGTCTGTGTTACATTGGACCACCATAGATGGCAGGGTGTTGAGGAATGTGCATTGACCGTCTAGGGACATAGATGTGGACCCATAGCAGGCTTTGGTCTGCATTGCACTATTACCCCAGGCAGTTGTACTAGAAGTATCTCCAATGCATTACACTTGGATAGTAGCCTGGAGGTGTTCCCATTCATAATGAATATGGAGACACCACCTGTGTAGGTGTGGTGGGGTCCATGTTTGGGGGCTGACAGCTGTGGAATGCGTTATAGCCTGATACCGCAGAGCTGCTGTCTGCTGCTGTGAACCACCTCTCCATTACAGCAGACATGTTAATGTCCTCCATGCCAATGAGTGCTTTGAGTGACTGCATTCTGACAGTTAGATGCCTACTGTTGAGCAGCATGACCCTCAAATTGCATACATGTCCAGCTGTTACAGTGAAAATTACATTAGGAACACTGCCTAATAAGGCATCATAGGGGTGGCAAGACACTTAGCCAGCACCTGGAAACCCATTGCTGACAGACGTAGGACATCTGTGGCAAGTCATTGGGTTCTGTCAATCATGTCATCCCAAGCAGAGAAGTACTGGATTCCCTGAGAATGACACAAAACATGTAAGCCAATGTTGCAGTCAATCTGTTGATAGTACCGCAGCATCATCCTGCGTGATGGCGATACACTACTCAGCGCTACTGCCACACCTGCCTGGACCATGTAATCAGAGAGTTCAACCATGTCTCTTGTCACGTAGTCCAAGGAGGTGTGTCCCAGGTCATTCACACTCACATGGATACAGAGTGATAACCGTAGTTGTTGTGGAGTGCCATGACTGGCTGTCTCATGTGTTGGATGCTGGCATGTGATAGATATTTGGCTGCTACCTGAGCCATATTAAACTTAGCGAGTGGGATATGTGGGTGCCTCAGGATTGAGTTGCCCATGATCACTGTATTGTGCAAGGTGGTTAGCCTTACAATCTTAGGTTGAGGGGCAAACTGTGTAGGTTAAATATGTGTCCCTTGGCATGTGCCATGTTGTGGTGTCTGAGTGGGTGTCTGTCTTGCTGGTCTGTGCTGTTTGGGTAAATATCCATTGAATGCCTCTGCGACGATGGGTGTGTGGCTTTTCACTGTATGTCATGGCTGTCAAAGTGGGTGTCATGGTGAGTTATGTGTTCCACATGGTGTGGTGCAGGTGTTGATCTTGTCCTCTTGACATACTAATCCAGTCTTTGCTGGAGAGTGCATATGTCCGCATTGGGTGATATATGGGTAACTCTCACAAGTCTGAGTGTTTGGAATTTAGAGGGGAGGGTTGCCTGTGTTCATGGGGCAGTTGCAATAGTGCATCAGAATGGACAAGTGCACCAGGTTAATGGGTGAAAGCACAGAAAACTGCCCTTCAATCATGTTAGGAGGGATGGACATACCTAGTAAGTACTCGGGATACTTCTGTAATGAACAGGTACTGCTGACGGCTCCCAGGTGTGCCACACATCTTGATACAATAACCTGGTGAAGTGCCAAGCCATAATGCCATCTGAAGTGCAAGACAGAAAGAACTAACATGATGTAAGGGTGGAACTGAAGACAGAATTTCTACCACCTGTAATACTTTACCGCAGCTGTGCCGTTAGCAGCTTTGGCCATGTGGAAGTTCAGTAAGCTCTGTAGCACATGCGTAGCACTATAGTAGACATAACTGGATAGGCAGGAGTTCTAATCTCTAACCAAATAAAGGAGGAACCAGTGACAATGTACAACTAAATAATCCAACACCAGCACTGTAGGAAATGAAAACAATCACCAGATGTCCAACCTTAAAGTAAAACTGTTTATTGCTAAAAAACAACGCTCATAAGTAAATTTTAAAAAAATCCGTGGAATCATTTATGTATTGTATAAATTCATCTAACTTTTCCATACTATCCTGCCAAAAAATAACTATATCATCCAGAAAGTGCTTATACAGCACCCAACTATCTTTATATGCACTACTAAAAATATACTTCCTTTCCCATGTAGTAAGGACCAAATTAGCATACAAGGGGGCACATCTCACCCCAATCACCACTCTACTTGTTTGATGGTAATATTCTCCCTGAAAAAATATATAATTATATTTCAAAACCATCTCCATCAGGTTCAAATATATATATATATATATATATATATATATATATATATATATATATATATATATACATATATATCTCATCATCATTAAGCTCACCAGGGAATCTTATTCCTTCTTCAAACCATTGTAGCCCTATATCATGTGGTATAGATCCAAAAAGGTGTACTACATCTATTGTTACAAATGTGAGATTCTCTTGAAACATCTCTTGTTTAATACTTCTCAACAAATCCCAGGAATCTCTTAAAAAAGATTCACCTTTCATCATCAAGTTTTTAAATTTTACATCCACATATCTCGCTAGTGGAGAAATAACTGAGCCCTCAGCTGCCACAATAGGACGTGGGGGGGGGGGTTAAATACACTTTTATGAACCTTCGGAATTCCAAAAATTGAAGGTATCTTAGGTTTCATATTATGTAAAAACTCAAACATTTGCTTATCAATAAAAAACTTCTAAGAATAAGTCGTATAAAGCTAAATAAATCTTTCTATATCCTATATAAATCTCATTTTTAGAAATACTATCATATTTTATTTCATCTTGTAAAATTTCCAACATCTTAGCTTCATACATAATATTGTTCATCAAAACAATCTCCCCACCCTTATCGGGTTTCATAACCCTCAAATTCCTATAGGTTCATAGGTTCATAGGTTCATACTAGGCTATCTGCCCAAGGGCATTTATAAGCCTAGCCCATAGTTATGTGGCTTTCGCCACCCCTTTAGTTTGAATAAAAACTATGCCTATCATTTTTCTGTGCCTCTGTCAAGCAGTGACACTGAAGTAATCCCTGGGGTATATCTGCGATCTCCCATCCATTGGTCAAGATTCCTCTTGAACAAGGCCAGCGAGGTGCTCTGCCTCACATGTACCGGGATTTTGTTCCACAGCATAGGGAGTCTCTGGGTGATGAATCTGTCCCTCCAGCACTTTCTATTTATAACCGTGTCAAGGTTTACGTCTCCCGCCCTTGTGGTTCTGAGGGATCTAGATTTTTTGAGGTGAAGCATATTCATCAAATCTGGGTTTGACATGGCCTTATATGTCAGGCACAGGTCACCTCTGAGCAAGCGGTATGAGACTGAATAAAGCTGGAGTTCTTTCAGTCGGGCAGCATAAGACATATTTTTGAGACCCTTTATCCTTTTGGTGAGGAACTTTTGGGGCCTTTCAAGCTGCATCAGGTGTCTGGTCAGATACATTCGAACGGGCATTGTACTCAATCATAGGTCTAATGAGTGATGAGTACAGGGGACGATGACCTCCCTTGATCTAGATGTGAATCCCTTCATGATCAGGTGGGCGATATAGAAGGTTTTCCTAACTACTTTAGCAACATGAGTGTCAAACGAAAGACTACTGTCAACTTGGGTCCCCAGATCCCTGATGACTTTTTCTGTGCTCAGTGGATTGTCACCTATATGGTAGCTAGGGGTAACCTTGTTTTTCCCGAAGGGTATGACTATGCATTTTTTGGCGTTTAACTTCAGGCCATGGCTCTGGCACCAGTTATCCGTTTCTGTAAGGCCCTTCTGGAGGATATCTGTGTCAGATGTGTTTTCGACTATGGCGCCCAGTTTGCAGTCATCTGCAAACTTTGTCAGCCATAACCCTCCTGTGTTTGCTTGTACTTCAGAAAAGTAGATGCCGAACAAGAGTGGACCCAGGACTGAGCCCTGTGGGACACCACTTGTGACAGGCTTTGAGTCTGACATGGCTCCAGCAACTCTGACCCTGTGGGTTCTGTCGCTTAGCCAGTTTGCAACCCATCTTGTGATGTATGGGTTTACATTCAAGCTGATGAGTTTTTCGATGATACCTGAGTGGGGTATTGTGTCGAAGGCCTTTGCCAGGTCGAGGTAGGCTGTATGGACTGCCTTTCCCTCATCAATGGCCTTGGTGACTGTCTCGAAAAAGTCAACCAAGTTTAAGAGGCAGGATCTGCCTTTGACAAAGCCAAACTGGGTTGGATCCAAAGTCTGCAAGTTCCCTATGTCTTTATTTATGAGTTCCATTATGATCCTCTCCATGGCTTTGCAGATAAGGCTTGTCAAGCTAATGGGGCGGTAATTTCCAGGGTCTCTGGAGGCACCGCCCTTATGAAGTGGGACTACAGTCGCGTCGCCACTCCTTGGTGTATCCTGAGGTGAGGCTAAGATTAAACAGCTGTCCTAACTGTGGGTTTAATTCCTCGTTGAGTTCATGAAGCACACAGCCGGGGACACCATCCGGTCCCATGGATGCTGTGTTTTTGCCTTAGTGAGGGCAGTTCTCACCTGGGCGTTGGAGATGTTTGGGGGCTACAATCCTCTGGAATAGATATCTCTCCTTTTGGGGGGGAGGGGGGGGAGAAGTTTGCACTGAACCTGTCAGCCAGTATGTTAGCAATGTGTGTAGGTTCAGTAATTTTCACATCATTTTGAACTAATTCTGAGCATATCTGGGAGTTTCCTCCTAGGTTTCTAACATAGCTAAAGAAGGCCTTATGATTGTCTTTAGAGTCCTTGGCGATTTTTCTCTCAAAATTTGCCTTGGATGATTTTATGAGAGCTCTTAGTTTTTTACTTATAATGATCAAAGGTGTCTTACCTTTCCTTAATTCATGTAGTAATCCCTTTTCTGATAAGGTAAGGTTGGGTGTAAATCTATTTTTCTTTATTGCTTGTCTAAATTCACTTTCCATTATATTTTCAAAGTTTTTTAGCTGTGGGTGTATAGGTGGATTCAATACACTCTTTCTTTTTAGTACATCGGCCTCCACTCTTATGTTGGGTGTGTCCTCACAAAGTAATTCTAAATTTAACTTTCTGGTAAACATTTTCAAGTCAATTATAAGCCTACTAATATCACATTTTGTTCTTGGGATGAAATTTAAACCTTTGGAAAACAAGTTAAAATATGTATCATTAATTTCCACATCCATATAATTATATATATTAAAATTATCTCAAGTCCATAAAATATGTTCAAAATCATTATTATCATTTTCACCATTTATTTCTTCATATCTTGAAATATATTCTGTACTATTAATACCAGAATTTCCATAATTTAATTCTTCGCCATTTTGAATAGCATTTAAATTCATCTCCTGCCCCTCCCCCTCCATCCATTCTAAAGGAAATTCCCATGTCTCTCATTCTTTATCCTCTTGGATCTCTGGAGGGGGGATACTCTTAAGGGTCATATCCATTTTGTTGGCACTCATTATAAATTTCAACATTTTCTGGACACATATCAACCTGCCTACCTTCTTCCAACCCAGGATAGATATGTGTTGTATAGCTAAACATAACTCTTGGTTTTGGATAATCAGTATGATTTTCGTACTCAAACTTATCCCTAACAATCTTCCTTTTCTTTCTATTTAATATTCTGGCATATTTGTTGTCTATTTGTTTTCTTAAATCAAAATATTTATTTTTCTCTTCATCTACTGCAAATAATAAATCATTCATAATATTTCCATTAATTATATCAATTTGTTCCATCAATGCATTCATTTCATTTTCATTATTCCTGATAATAGCTCTCATGAGGCTGAAGCCCCAACCATCAAATATATTAATTAGTTCATCATAATATTTGGTTCCCTCTTTGACATTATTTGGAATTTGAGGGTTATGAAACCCGATAAGGGTGGGGGGATTGTTTTGATGAACAATATTATGTATGAAGATAAGATGTTGGAAATTTTACAAGATGAAACAAAATATGATAGTATTTCTAAAAATGAGATTTATATAGGATATAGAAAGATTTATTTAGCTTTATAAGACTTATTCTTAGAAGGCTTTATTGATAAGCAAATGTTTGAGTTTTTACATAATATGAAACCTAAGATACCTTCAATTTTCGGAATTCTGAAGGTTCATAAAAGTGTATTGAATATCCTATTGTGGCAGCTGAGGGCTCAGTTATTTCTCCACTAGCTAGATATGTGGATGTAAAATTAAAAAACTTGATGATAAAAGGTGAATCTCTTTTAAGATATTCCTGGGATTTGTTGAGAAGTATTAAACAAGAGATGTTTCAAGAGAATCTCACATTTGTAACAATAGATGTAGTACACCTTTTTGGATCTATACCACATGATATAGGGCTACAATGGTTTGAAGAAGCAATAAGATTCCCTGGTGAGCTTAATGATGAGATATATCTATATATATATATATATATATATATATATATATATATATATATATATATGTGTATATATATATATGAACCTGATGGAGATGATTTTGAAATATAATTATATATTTTTTCAATGAGAATATTACCATCAAACAAGTGGAGTGGCGATGGGGGCCAGATGTGCCCCCTTATATGCTAATTTGGTCTTTACTACATGGGAAAGGAAGTATATTTTTAGTAGTGCTTATAAAGATAGTTGGGTGCTGCATAAGCGCTTTCTGGATGATATAGTTATTTTTTGGCAGGATAGTATGATAAAGTTAGATGAATTTATACAAGACATAAATGATTCCACAGATTTTTTAAAATTTACTTATGAGCGTTGTTTTTTAGCAATAAACAGTTTTACTTCAAGGTTGGGCATCTGGTGATTGTTTTCATTTCCTACAGTGCTGGTGTTGGATTATTTATTCATATATTGTCACTGGTGCCTCCCTTATTTGGTTATTGGTTTATATGGAGTTGGAGGAAAGCTTTTCGCCAGATGGTTTGGCCAGAAAAAGGCACGATTCGAATGATTTGCCGAAAATAATTGGGCAGCTTACCCAATTAGTGCAGATTTTAACTCCTTTATGTTTATCGCTAACCCAGCACAGTAGGGAGGGTTCTTTGCCTGGGAACCAGTGTGCACTTGGTGCTATGGGGCAAGAAAAAGGAGCTAAAGCAGCTAATTCAGGTGTTATGGCCAAAAAGCGTCAAGCGGAAACAAGAAGTGCTGGTTCTGACAATATGGACAGTTTTCCTCGCATCCTGGTGGACAATGAGTATGGCAGTTCACAAAACGGGCGGAATCCAATTATTGGAAGGATACAACAGATTGGTGTTCAGCAAGGTGACTGTATAGACAATTTGCCAAACTTAAATGAATGGCTGAAGCAAAAAGTTGCTTTTAATAACTCAAATGGTGCTAAAGATGTTACTAGTTTACCCTATGCTGGTAATTTACAAATGTTGAATGAGTTATTGTTCAAATATAAGACTTTAGATATGGATAACGCTTATTGGAAAGAACGTATTCATTTAAATATTGGGCCTAAAGGCCTGCGTGTTTGGAAGTTCCCAAATAATGTCAAAGAGGGGACCAAATATTATGATGAACTAATTAATATGTTTGATGGCTGGGGCTTCAGCCTCATGAGAGCTATTATCAGGAATAACAAAAATGAAATGGATACATTGATGGAACAAATTGATATAATTAATGGAAATATTATGAATGATTTATTATTTACAGTAGATGAAGAGAAAAATAAATATTTTGATTTAAGAAAACAAATAGACAACACATGTGCCAGAATATTAAATAGAAAGAAAAGGAAGATTGTTAGGGATAAGTCTGAGTATGAAAATCATACTCATTATCCAAAACCAAGAGTTATGTTTAGCTATACAAAGCACATCCATCCTGGATTGGAAGAAGGTAGGCAGGTTGATATGGGTCCAGAAAATGTTGAAATTTATAATGAGTGCCCACAAAATGGATATGAACATTTAGAGTATTCCCCCCCTCTGGAGATCCGAGAGGATAAAGAATCAGAGACATGGGAATTTCCCTCAGAATGGATGGAGGGGGAAGGGCAGGAGATGAATTCAAATGCTATTCAAAATGGTGAAAAATTAAATTATGGAAATGTTGGTATTAATAGTACAGAATATATTTCAAGATATGAAGAAATAAATGGTGAAAATGATGATAATAATGATTTTGAACATATTTTATGGACTCGAGATAATTTTAATATATATAATTATATGGATGTGGAAATTAATGATACATATTTTAACTTGTTTTCCAAAGGTTTAAATTTCATCCCAAGAACAAAATGTGATATTAGTAGGCTTATAATTGACTTGAAAATGTTTACCAGAAAGTTAAATTTAGAATTACTTTGTGAGGACACACCCAACATAAAAGTGGAGGCCAATGTACTAAAAAGAAAGAGTGTATGGAATTCACCTATACATCTACAGCTAAAAAACTTTGAAAATATAATGAAAAGTGAATTTAGACAAGCAATACAGAAAAATAGATGTACACCCAACCTTACCTTATCAGAGAAGGGATTACTATATGAATTAAGGAACAATAGGAATTTGAGGGTTATGAAACCCGATAAGGGTGGGGGGATTGTTTTGATGAACAATATTATGTATGAAGCTAAGATGTTGGAAATTTTACAAGATGAAATAAAATATGATAGTATTTTTAAAATTGAGATTTATATATGATATAGAAAGATTTATTTAGCTTTATACGACTTATTTAGCTTTATACGACTTATTCTTAGAAGGTTTTATTGATAAGCAAATGTTTGAGTTTTTACATAATATGAAACCTAAGATTCCGAAGGTTCATAAAAGTGTATTGAACCCCCCTCCCCCCACGTCCTATTGTGGCAGCTGAGGGCTCAGTTATTTCTTCACTAGCTAGATATGTGGATGTAAAACTAAAAAACTTGATGATGAAAGGTGAATCTTTTTTAAGAGATTCCTGGGATTTTTTGAGAAGTATTAAACAAGAGATGTTTCAAGAGAATCTCACATTTGTAACAATAGATGTAGTTAACCTTTTTGGATCTATACCACATGATATAGGGCTACAATGGTTTGAAGAAGCAATAAGATTCCCTGGTGAGCTTAATGATGATATATATATATATATATATATATATATATATATATATATATATATGGTTCTACATATATATATATATATATACACACACACACACACACACATATATATATATATATATATATATATATATATATATATATATATATATATATATATATATATATATATATATATATATATATATATATATATATATATATATATATATATATATATATATATATATATATATATATATATATATATATATATATATATATATATATATATATATATATATATATACATATATATGTTTGAACCTGATGGACATGGTTTTGAAATATAATTATATATTTTTTTCAGGGAGAATATTACCATCAAACAAGTGGAGTGGCGATGGGGGCCAGATGTGCCCCCTTGTATGCTAATTTGGTCCTTACTACATGGGAAAGGAAGTATATTTTTAGTAGTGCATATAAAGATAGTTGGGTGCTGTATAAGCGCTTTCTGGATGATATAGTTATTTTTTTGGCAGGATAGTATGGAAAAGTTAGATGAATTTATAAAATACATAAATGATTCCACAGATTTTTTAAGATTTACTTATGATGGTTGTTTCTTAGCAATAAACAGTTTTACTTCAAGGTTGGACTTCTGGTGATTGTTTTCGTTTCCTACAGTGCTGGTGTTGGATTATTTAGGAGTTTTAATCTCCCTACTGGCATCTGTTTGGATGTGTGTGTGTGTGTGTGTGTGTGTGTGTGTGTGTGTGTGTGTGTTCATGTGAGAATAATGTAGTGTGTGGGTTACACAATTGTTGATCTGTGTACTACCTTTTACACTTCCCCTCACTCCAGTCTAGTAGTCCTGTTGATGTCATCCACATTAGAAGTACTTTTGGAGTAGGTGAAAATATATAAGCGCTGTGATGCATCTGATAACTGTGTAGCACTATAGTAGAAATACCTAGATAGGTAGGAGTTCTAATCCCAATGCTGCAACTCTGTGTGTGTGTGTGTGTGTGTGTGTGTGTGTGTGTGTGTGTGTGTGTGTGTGTGTGTGTGTGTGTGTGTGTGATCGAGTGTGTTAGGATCTCATCTTGTGTGGCTTATACCATTTTGAGATACATGGCTGTTGACCACCTCCTGCTGCCATAACTTTATGTAGTGTGGTAACAGAATGTGCCTCATGTGCAGCAGGTTAAACCATTGTACAGTGCTTTGTACAGATGTGCTTGGAATATCCAGATGTTTGCAACCTATATGTGGTCAGAAGTGGTCTGTGTTTTCCTTAACAATGCCCATGTATGTGATATTGTAGACAAATAGGCCACAGTGAGTGTACTGACACATATGTCAGCATGAGGTATCATACCTGACTGAAACATCATGCTGATACAACATCTGTCTGCCCCCCTCACAGGTGGCCAGCCTTATAGGTGCAATACATGAGTCCAGATGCTTAGTTTTACAAGTCAACTGTTCATGTTATGGGTCACATTAAAGGCTGGAAGAGGTGTGGACTGACATAATGTGGTCCTAATTTGTATGTAACAGGAACACTTAACAGGGGTGTGTACACAATTTATATCCACTGTATACCACCAATGTGTCACACATGTCCCTACCTTAGGCCATTTGTCCAGCCCATTTTGCTAGGCTCTGCCCAGATGTCTTGGCACTGATAAGTTGTCAGGTATGCTACAGGAATGTTGGATTCATGTCAGACAGGCCTCAGTGGTGACCACTGTGATGCAATGCAGTTAACCCCACCACAAGTGAACATGCACACAAAGCAATATAGCTATTACATAAAGCAATATAGTTATCACTGATAGTTGTTTGCATGCCCTTCACATGCCTGGGGTATTGGCAGGCAAAAACAGAATAATGTCATACTCACCAGCTTCAGGCTGCTGTCCCAAATGCAGACCAGAGGGACCCAGGTAGTTGTGAGAGGGAGGTATTGTCAGCAGACTCGCATGTGACCTTGGTACAGGATTGGTGCAGCATGTCTGCACATTTATAGTACTAACCCCAATAATACACAATGTTCTGTCCTCAACATAGATGTGCACCTCTGTGCATTAGAAAACCCCATCCACAACTACAATCGGACCTGACACATGGATGTAGATACAAGACAGATACATGTATGTCTGATACATTAGTGTACGAATACAATACAGTTACATGTATGTCTGATACATTAGTGTGCTAGTCCTCACTGGGCCCTTACCTGCATGTTCTTTGTGTGTGTGTGTGTGTGTGTGTGTGTGTGTGTGTGTGTGTGTGTGTGTGTGTGTGTGTGTGTGTGTGTGTGTGTGTGCAACCCACCTCCACAATGCTTTCCTCAGCTTCATGGCTTGTACATTGGGCGGGTGCCCCAAGGTTGGCAATGAGCTCCACGGTGGGTATCAGTGGGGGCTGGATGGCTGGGCACCACCTGTGGCTAGCTAGTTCCTCGCTATAGCAACAGCCTGTTGGTGGGCATGGCAGATGAGGTTGATGGCCCGATGCTGCACCTGCTCATAAGTTCTGCTGTGCAGGCTGGCATCATTTCACCTGTGGGCCAGAGTGTTCCACAAGGCACTCCTCTCCCACACATCTTCTGCTCTCTGTCCAAATAACAGGGCATAATGTTCGATTACATATTGGGTGATGATGTCAGTTTCCCCAACAGAGAATGCTGGTAGGTTAGCCCTCTGCATGTTACCTGGAAGACATAAACAGGAAAAAGGTCAAACAACCTCATACGGTTGTCAGATTGGACATCAACAGTGGATATTACTTGCAAATAATCCAAACTACACCATAACCCTCCAATGTATCATGGCTATAGCAGCTTGCATTACACTCCTGGACCTCAGTTATCTTATTACCCCCAATATTGGACACTTAATTGCATAATCCTCTATTCTCCATTCATCTCTGTGTAGAGGGTTGACAGTGGCCATCTTCCATATGGATGGTATGTGGATGGTGGCAAGTCTGTGTTTGACAGTGGTGTGTGATGGAGCTGTGAGCACATGCCTGGGTTCATGTGGGAGGCAGACAGTGATGTTATTATGCCACATGGAGATTTGCTGTTGTTGCCATCAGTAGGCAGTATGTACATGCTCATCATAGCAGAGGGGAGGAGTGTGGTTCATGTGCATATCCCCCTATACAACTGGGGTGGACAGGGTGGAAATGTGCCCACCTAACCTGTTTGATGCAGATTGCCTATATCCATCGCATGTGTGTATGATGTGTGCTTTACCCCAGTACAGGGTGAATTATGCTATTTCCTCTGAGACTGACAACATATATGGAGACACTGTTGCAATTGTCCTTGGTGGTGTGGATATGTCTGATTTGTAGTCATAGTCAGGCTTACAAGAATTCACCCCTGAACTTGCATGCTTGCTCTGATAGAGGCAGACTTGCTTCCAAGTTGTTGCCTGCACCTATGTGTCCCTGTACAGCCAGTATAGCAACCTATCATGTGGTTTGTGTATTGCTGCTGTCCACCAAAGGGGATTACTCTCCCTGATGGATGCTGGTTATACAGGTCAGGTACAGATGAGTCTGTATAGCTGCAGTACATATAAAGGCTACATACCCCTGTTACAATGCCTGGTATTTGTGCAATTGAAACATGTCACCACAATAACTCATTACAAAACAATTCCCACCTTTAATGTGACCTATAGCCTGTACAATTCAATTGAAAACATAACAATCTGGTCTGTGAAAACATATGGAAATAATAATCAGTACAATAAGCCAGTTGAATGAATGTGCACACTCTTAAACTGATATGTTGTGTATGCAGCTCTTGAGATGGTTACAGCATTCATTCGTCTTTGTTTGGACTCTAACATCATGGCACATCTTCACTTGGCAAAAGTTGCTCACCTTCCTAGAAACACCTTTGATTTTTTTCAATGGAGTTGTACAGGTTAGGGGTCACATTCAAGATGAGAAACATTGCAAAATGATTTTCTGTGGTCTGAATGTCATACAGCACATACAGCACACAAACCTGGCATTCCAACATGGGTGTGTACACTTGTGATATCCACTGTATACAGGTGTTGATATAGCTGGTATTGGTAGGCATGGACAGTGTGTCATAACACAGCTGGACACTTCTCTGATCACTACCTGATAATCATGCCTACTGTAGTACCCATATCAGTGTCAGAGCAATGCAACAACCAGTAGCTGTACACATTTATGTCTGTTGTATGCACTGACACTGATATTACACACATGTGCAACATGCACGGCCTATGATGATGGTGATCTTTGTTCCTCGTATCAAAAGTTGGCTGATTTGCTTACTATTGTTAGAAGCAAATCTCGACTTAATGACGATGACTGCACATGTGCAATTGGCATGGCTTGGAGAACTGTTGTATCATACATTAATGACTGGACTGATGAACTAAATAATGCTAGGCATAGAACAAACAGAATAGATTTAGGAAATGATGCATCTATTTTCTGCAAAGAACATTCAACTCCTATGAAACATGATGATGACCCTGAGATCTATGGAATTTTGGATGCAAGTACTCAGCAATCTGAGGATCCAGTTTGTTTAGAAGGAAACAAAAAAAAGAAAGGAAGACGTTTACAACAAATAACAAGGAAGAAAAAGAAACTGACTAATGACTGTAAAGAAAAGAGAATACGTAGTAAAAAGGATTCTATTTTGTAATGTAGCACACTGGTGACAGGGAATGAAGATATCTGCCTATCAGAAAACCCTCAGTCTACAGAAAAAGGCATCACCTTTCCAATGGAAAAGGTAGAAAAAAAAGGCAAGGGGCAGGTGAAAAGGAAGAAATCAAAACTGAACGTGGAAGAATTGAAGAACATTACTGTAAGAAAAAGGAAGAGAAAGACAGATGTTGATTACATGGCTCAAGCTGTGGATTTACAATACCAGCTGGATGAGAATTTAATACGCAATAAAAACAGTGGAATTAATAAGACTAATAGTGATGAAGATTTACCCTTCTTAACAACTGATAGAGCAGAAATGACTGTATTAGAAGCTGAAGATTCTTCAGAGATGGTCAGCAAAGATATTCTTGTAATTGGAGATTCAGTTATACTTATATTTGCAGGGATGATAATGAACATTGAGTAGTGTTACGCTTGCCAGGAGCAAAAATAGAAGATGTGAAACAAGCCTTGGAATGCCTTAATGTAAGGAAGTATGGATCTGTTTTTATTCATATTGGTACAAATGATGTCACCAACAAAGATTTTCTGACTGTTAGTCGGGAACTGACAGCCCTCCTAGATAGTATAGCTTGTACTTGGGTCTGGACATATTTTTCACAAATCACCTATAGAAAGGATAGTCGGGTCACTGTGAATGAAAAGTTTTTTTGGATAAACACTTACATGAAAAAAATGTCCTGTTTTAAAAAATGGAAATCTGTAAAGCATTCAAGCCTTCTTTTGGACACACATGTGTTCAGACAGGATGGTGTGCATTTGTCTAGATCAGGGAAGAGAATTTTTGCAGCAGATATTTTGCAATATTTGACAGACACTAGCCAGGATTTTTGCCAGGTCAAAAATGTAACAGTTCACAGATAGCAACATGTGATACATCTCTGATGGTTGTTAATGCTAGGAGCATTAATAATAAAGTTTTTTATTAGAAAATTTGCTACGTTTCCATAAGATCGATGTTATTATTGTTTGTGAAACATGGTTAAAGAAAAATGACTGGAAACCAATTCTGACAAGGTATAAATGTTTTTACTGTAGCAGACATTGTAACAAAAAATCAGGTGGAGGGGTTATGATAGAGATTAAAGATAGCTATGAGACCTGTGATTATTATGGAATACATGCATTTGGTCGAACGGCAGAGTACTGACACTACAAACGCCGAAAGCAGTGACCCCAGTTTTGTATATGTCAAATTTTCAGATGCCGAACCCGGAAATACCGAATGCCAGCCAGGCTAATATTCCCCCCTTTTGACCAATGGTAGCGCTTGTTGCGGCAGTTGTGCAACTGGGAATTTCGAATATTCGAAGTTGTGAATGATATTATGAGGATTCACGCCTGCAAGTTTCGACATTAAGATTCAGAAAAACAGCCGTTCGGCATTTGGTCGCATGACCAAATGCATGTAGTCTGATTATTACATGTTCAGTGATGACACCAATACTATAGATCGTGTAACTGTGACAATAAGGACAACCCTGGAACATATAACAATTGTTGGAGTGTATAGACCACCAAAGTCAAGTGCAGATGACCTAGAGGAATTCATACATTTCTTACATGAAACACAGGAGGGAAGGATAATATTAGCTGGGAACTTAAATTTACCAGAAAGAGACTGGAATAATATTGATTCAACAATGTTAGTAAAGAAATTATTCACAGAGTATATTCAGGAACAATAAATGCTTCAGATTGTAAAAAAAAACAACCAGGGGATGGAATATACTAGATATTGTTTGTGTTCCCAAAGAAATTACTGTAATTTCAAGTCAAGTTTTACCACCATTGATGTGCAGTGATCATGGGGTTATTAAGGTTAATTTGTTGCTAGATAATTCTGCCAAACTGAAATCTAAGCCAATGCACAGAAGGTTAATTACAGATTATAGGGAAGCAAAACAGTTACTATATAAAACTAACTGGAGTGAGGTGTTCAGTGGAAAAAAACTGCAGATGGAATGTGGAAAGTTTTGAAAGAGAAATTGAGTGCAAAAAGTAAAAAAAAATGTATAACATCGGGATCTAGGCACACAACGTCAGGGTGGTATATTTCCATAAGAACAAGATACCTGATTAAGGTGAGAGACAAAAATATAAGAAATGGAAGAGAGGTCGAACTACAACTTTGAAAACTGAAATAAACAACCTGGACAAACAGATTAAGCATAGTGTTAGACAAGATCAAGAAAAATTTGAAGAAAATTTATATAAAGATATTGAGCATAATAGGAAACCTTTTTATAGATACATAAGATGTGGAAGGAGTAAAGATACACAAAATGATAAACTATGTGCAGATTCTAAAATTTATTCTCAGACCCGTTCAATTCTCAGTTAGAGTGTCTTCTGTGTGGCGACATGCGTGAATGGGCGTTCCTTCGTTGAAGGTTGTGCATTAGGCCCGGCAAGCCAGCATGTAAAAATCTACTGCCAATCATTAGCGGACCGGAGTTCCACTGTGGCGACCCCTAACTGGGAAAAGCCGAAAGACACAACAACAACACAACAGATTATAGATAGATTTACAAAACTTATGCAAAACAGCTTGGCTCCGCAAAAGGGGTGGTAAGTTGTCCTAGTGACATCCAGGTAACCCCAGATATGGGAATCAAATTAGATTATATTGAAAAAGAGCTCTGCAAACTGGATCCAAACAAAGTGCAGGTAGGAGACGGAATAAGTAACAATGACCTGAGAACACTTCAGCAAGAACTTATACTACCATTTTATCTATTATTCACTAGGTCATATAAATATGGAGAGATTCCTCAAGATTGGAGACATGCACTTATTAAACCTGTCTTTAAGGGAAAGGGGAGTAGGACAAACCCAGAATCATATAGACCCTTAAGACTACTTCCATGTTGTGGAAAAATAATGGAGAAGGTAATACTGGATAAGTTATTGTCAGAACTGGATAGGTTGAGATTTGAAACCATATATCAGCATGCATATGTTGAAAATAGATCTATCACCGTCTGTAACATGATGTTCTATAACAATATAATAACAGCTATGAATGAAAAATTGTGCTGTGATATGATTTATATAGATTTTACTTCAGCATTTGACAGGGTCATACACAAAACACTGATCAATAAATTAATACAACTAGGTATTGATGTACTGTTGATAAGATGGATAGCTGCATGGCTTACAAATAGGACATGGCAAATATCACACACCAACTGGACAGGTGAAATCCTTGGTTGCAGTCAAGGTGTCCCACAGGGCTCTGTCCTAGGCCCTTACTTGTTTAGATTGTATCTTTCAGACCTTAATTTTTCATCTGAGGTGTTCTACAGTCTATACGCTGATGACCTGAAATTGGGTAAACACATTACAAGTGTTATAGATAAGGCTTGTCTGCAAAATAATTTGACTAAATTGGCCATTTGGGCACAGGAGAATAATATGTTGATAAATACATCAAAAACTAAGCATATGAGATTTGGGAGACATAAACTGAAAGGTGAATATTTAATACAGCACACAGTGATTGAAACTGTAGACTCATTTAATGACCTCGGTATATGGATAGATTCAGCTATGATAGTTATAGAACTATAGGTTGTATAAAAAGATTTATAAAGTCTAGTAAATCAAACATAATGAATCATTGTTAGTTACATTAGACCCACATATGAGTATGGAATAACAATATGGAAATTCTATAGGAAAACAAGCATGAATAAACTGGAAAGAGTACAGCAGAAATATACCAAGGGCATCCATGGATGTGAAAATCTAAGTTATTATGAAAGACTAAAATATCTCAACTTGTACAGTGTCTCTTACAGATATTTAAGAGGAGGTCTTATTCAGGTATATATGGCATTTAGGGAAAACTAACTCTGGGAATGTTTGAGGTCATCAAAAAGTACTAGAGAATCATCAGATAACCTATGTAGAAGACTCTATAGGAATGAGAAGTGTTTTGGTTCTCTGACAGAGTAGCTGATGCTTGGAATAGAGTACCAAATTATGTTAAAGCAAGTACTAGTTTAGATATTTTTAAGAACAGCCCGGACATTTATTATGGAAACAAGTGTTTTGGTATATTGGCAAGCTAGAAGGGCATTAATGCCTATGCTTGAAATATTTGTATGTATGTATGTATATATGTATGTACCTGACTGCTTGAAACCCATGTGATTAGTCTTATGCCTTCCAGCTGAACATATGCATACATAAATGTGCTCAGGGGATACCTGGCATATATTTCTGTTCTATGTTAGTATGGCACACTGTATTTACAGTCTTGCTGCTCAATCATACTTCTCAACCTGTTATAGCAGTACGTCTGGACAATGTCAAACATAAATGGATGACAAAAGGGATATCAGTATTGATACTGTATTAATATAGCCACACCATACATTAGTAAGTTGATTGCACAGTAGGCTTTGACATCACTATGATAACCTGGAAGATGTCCAACAGTCATAAGTACGCTATTATGTTGCATTGTCATTGCTCACAGACTTGCCAATGGTTTGGCTGACATAACACAAGCATATATATGTATGTGACTACAGATATCAGTCACCGATGTGCTTATTGTCCAGCAGAACACTACAGTTGAATGTTATTAATTTAATATAGCACATGCAGTTCAAGACACGTCTGCAACAGTACTTTCCTATGCACATGCCCTCTATAGGTCTCTTAGCTTTACAAGACAAACATGTCATACTCATATTCACAGGTAACATATGGATTTGGACAACATCCCATTAACTGGCCTAGCAGTGGCCAAGTCACAAATGTTTGACAGACACCCCAGTGGTTGTCGTATGTGAGCTGTCCTTTCCCAGGGTGAGTCAGGCTCCTTAGATGTGATCCTACCTCGCAACTTCTCAGACAATCCCATCTGGGCAAAGCCTACAATGATGGGGGGATTAATAGGGACAGACTTTAAATATTTCTGTTACAAACTTAAGAAGTGTGTAGCATGATACATTTTGCATTACCATGAATATTCGGGTCTATATTTTAACATCAAAGTCTTAAAACTTCAAATGTTATAATATCGAACCATTTCGATCGAAAGACCATAA